>NC_134883.1:31175161-31190161 GCF_041734735.1 Babylonia areolata
ATTATGCTGATGTGTATAGTAACAATATATTTTCATCTGAAGAATACCAAGAAAGGATTAACTTTGCAATTAACCTTATTGATGTCGGTATAAATCAAGCGTTTAAAGTGTTTAATGAATGCATTAAGGACACTGCTGAATGTATGAAGAGACAAATATGTGTAAAGAATAAACTGAAACAGAAAGACTGGTTTGACGCAGACTGTCGCAGCAGTAAAAGAAGTGTTCTCATGCTTCTTAACAAATTTAGACGCACTTTAGATGTTAATGATCGTCATTGCTTTGGGAAGGCCAGACGGGAATATAAGTATCTGTTAAAGAGAAAGCGAAAACGCCTCTTTGCTGTCAGAATTAGTTGCTTCGATTAAAACTCAGAAATATTTCTGGAACAAAGTTCGTAATATTTCATTGAAACGAAAACAGCCTGTTAACAATTTAGTGAGGATATGTGGTGTGAACACTTTAAGACTCTTCTTACAAAAGATGTTGATTCTGACAATGTATTTCAGTGGGCGCAGGGAGAAGAGGAAGGGGAAGATTATTTAAATCGCCCGATTTCAACAGACGAAGTAATGTTTGCTGTACGTAAAATAAAAAGCCGTAAAGCTGCAGGACCACATGGCATAATTGGTGAATTGTTAAAGTATGGGGAGAGAGAGAGAGAGAGAGAGAGAGAGAGAGGGAGGGACACACACACACACACACACACACACACACACACAGGGGGAATGAGAGGAGAGGGACAGAGGAAAAACAGACAGAGAAAGAGAGGTGCTCGGAGAAAGAGGCCAGGGATGGATAGAAAGACTGAGAGAGATATATGACAATGACAAATGACAATGACAATGACAAATGTTTTATTGAGGGAAGAATGGATAAGCTGGAAGCTTCTTTACACCATGCCCTCACACACGCATACACACACATACACACATTGTAATAAATGAAATAAGTATCAATAATAAATGACATAGAACAAACCAAACAGATAATAATAGTCACATAAATGGATGAATCAAAGACTACAATTACGGAAACATGAAAATCATACAAAACATTGCCACATGAAAATCTTCAAACACACACGTGTGTGCACACACAGGCATCATACACATAATCTCGAACACAAGTACACAGAGATACACACGCATACTTACACTCGCCGATTTTCCTTGCTTACACACTGTTGGAGAACAATTAATCAAAGTACGTTGGCTTACTAGAATCTCATCATATGCTTTGATTTTGCTGGTACTAATTACATTTGTTGCATCAGATATTTTTGATACGCTTTTTTGAAAGATGCTATGGTATATCTATTTCTAAGATACTCGGGGATTTCATTCCACAGTTTACCACCGGAATACGTGAGAGAGGATATAAAAAGGTTAGTTCTGGGACGAGGGGTAAAAATGGTACTCTTGCTACGAATGATTCTTTCCGGGAATTTCCTATAAAGATAGGGCGGTGCAAATTTCTTCATAATTTTGAACATAAAATGCCCTTGTTAAAGCGACATTTAAGATGAAAGGGGAGAATATTTAGTTCAACATAGTCATTTGCTTGAACAGAAGATTTAAGGAGAATGAGCTTAAGGGAACGTCTGTATATACTTTCAAGAGGTTTTAAGCAATTTTACCAGCCCCGTCCCAGCATGTTGATGCATAGTCAATATCAGGTTGGATGTATGCATGAAAAAATAATTTACGGGTATTTTGATTAAGGAAATGCTTAATTCTATTGAGCTGAAATACTTTTTTCGATAACTTCTTGCATAAAGCAGAGATATGATAAGACCAGGAAAGGTTATTGTCAAGTATAAGACCAAGTAGGCTATAAGAACTAACTTCCAGCAAATCATTATCAAGTACCTTGAGCCCTTTTATTTTAGATTTGATATTTTGTCGTTTTTGTCTGGTTGTGATTAACATAAATTTAGACTTCTGTGGGTGAATTGCCATGTGGTTCATTTCAATCCAGTTTATAAGTATCAATATCGCTCTGCAACTTAGTGCATACTGTATTGGCATTTGCGTCTTTTTGATGGAGTGTTGTATCATCAGCGAAAAGTTCGCAAGAGGATGAAACATGAAGTGGAAGATCCTTTATATAAATTGAAAATAAAACAGGCCCTAAAACTGATCCCTGAGGAATACCATAATTAACTGACATAAGAGGGGACATTTTAGAAGCTTGGATAACCAATTGTTTCCTATTATCAAGAAAAGAAGATATCAGTTCAACTGAATCAGATGATAAGCCATACATGACTAACTTTTTCGAAAGTAGTTTATGATCTATTTTATCAAAGGCTTTTGCAAAATCAACAAAAACAGACCCAGTAAATAAGTTAGAGATAGAGAGAGAGATAGAGAGAGTGAGAGATGAAGAGGGAGGGAAAGAGAGAAAGGGACACTGACACTGACACTGGCACTGACATATTTTATTTTCCGTTTAGCATTAATGCCCTCTAGACAAGAGAGAAAGGGAGAGAGACAGAGATACGCTGATGGAGATGAAGAGAGACAGGGAGGGATACGGACGGAGAGAGACAGAGACCAGGAGACAGAGAGAACGAGAGACGGAGAGAGTGGTGTGAAAGGAAAGAGAGCGAGGAGCAAAAAGAAAGTGAGAGAGATGGTCGGACAAAGAAAGCACAGAGACAGAGACAGAAAGAGTGATAAAAAGATTAAGAAAGAAAGAAAGAAAGAAAGAGTATATCTATTAAAAGAAGGGAAAAAAGAAGGTATCTATCTATATCTATATATATATGATAGTCCGTCGTTTTCGACCATGACCATCAGTTCAGCAGAGGAGGTAACTGCTGTGCCGATTATCTGGGGCTAGAATTTGATTATAGTGGAGAGTGTCTTGCCCAAGTTACATCCCCACTCTCTCGGCCAAAAAGATTTTAGGACAGTCGGCGTTGGGGTGGTCCCCAAAAGCCATCTAGCCCCCAAGGCTGCATCATTAAGAGCCAGTGCAATTTTGCCTCCTAGTTTGAGAGTCGTAGTCCTTCACAAAAGACTAAGCTGTAAATGATTTCCCATTGCACTGGAGAAACCATTGATAATACAGCTCTCACTCTGTTGTTGACCCAACTGTAAACTTATGCCGATCTGTCTCATCAGCTCATACATACAAACTATTGATTATACAGCATTCACTTTGCTGTTGGCCCAACTATAAACTTATGTCAATATGTGATATAAGCTCATACATACATACTCTCTCTCTCTCTCTTTGTGAAAGAAGGAACTTTGTTCTGTTTAAAGTGTCTGCAACACACACACACACACACACACACACACACACACACACACACACACACGCAGAGACACACACACAATGATTCTGCTCCTGGCAGCGATGGACCCACGGTAGATTTTCTAAAATTGTTCAGGAAAAAAATCGCTGGGCCCTAATGATACAACGCAGTCGTTTGCAAAGGCGGTGATGTTACACTCACTTTTTTGTCACAAAGGAAACAACGAAGGAAGCAGTGAACTAATCACAGCGGAAACAAAGCCTTCCTGTCGTCTTCATGATAATGGGAGAAATCCGCCACATTGTAATCAAGTGTGGGTGATGGATGGATGGATGGATGGATGGGTGGATGGATGGATCTCTCTCCCCCTCTCTCTCTCTCTCGCTATCTATCTACCTATCTACACCCCCCAAATCCCCCCCACACCCCCCACACCCATCCACCCACCCACCCACCCACCCACACACACACACACACCCACACACACTTAATCGCACGACTATTTTCAGCGTGAGGGAAAGCTCCATCACTCACTATCCCTTCTAATCAGACATCATGGAGGCCACATTCTTCGAAGGTGAAGTCGAATATTTCAAAGCCAGTCACACATTATTTCTGATAAACTGACGCAGAGTGAGTTTTTCATCATTAGCAAAGTGGGGTGTAGGGGGCACTGGGCAGAGGTAGCACCTTTGGTGTCTGGCAGCTGCGCTCTACCTGGTAGAGTGGACGGGCATCACTGGTCCTCATCCATCCCCTAAATCTCTCACGTGATGGCCCCAAGCGCCACACCCCGGGACCGCGCCTCAGCTGGCGTGCTGAACCACGTGAGGGGGTGGTGTTAACACGGCACCACTGGGCGAAGGACCTCCTCGATGCAGGTCACCGGCCAGGGCGGAAGAGTCCCCAGATGAACTCAACGACCACGTGTTCGTGACGAAGGCGAGCCACCGAGTTGGAGGATATCGGCTGTGGTCAGGCATGGAGAGGGATGGGCGCCGCCATGCTTCATTTGCCCTAGACACGCCACATGAAGATGACAACCACACCTCAATTCATACCGGATCGGTCGTCGCCCGGGTCACCAAGGGCCGCGCCTTCTGCCGCACACCAGGGCAGAGGTGGAAAGTATGCGACTGGTGTGCCAAACAACAAGATCCGTGCCAGAAACAACATCACCATTGGCACTTGGAATGTGAGAACACTAAGAGCACTTGGCAGGATAGAAAAACTAACGCATGAAATGGACAGGTACCGTTGGCACATTCTGGGACTCTGTGAAGTACGATGGAAGAAGTTCGGAGAAACAACTACCCACGAAGGCCACAAATTTTACTTCAGTGCCAGAGAGGACAAACATGAACAAGACGTCGGATTTCTTGTTCACAAGGACACCGTGAACACCGTCATGGGTTGTCAGCCAATTTCCAGCCGGCTGATGACCATTCGTCTCAGGGCATCCCCTTTCAACATCACAGTAATCCAAGCATATGCCCCAACGACAGACTACGACGACGAAGAGATAGAAGACTTCTACGACCAACTTCAAGAAATCCTAGATCAGACACCAAAGAAAGACATCGTTGTCGTACAAGGAGACTGGAACGCCAAAGTGGGAGAGGATGTTTGCAAGGACTGGAAAGAAACATGCGGGCGCCACTGCAATAAAGAGTCCAACGAAAGAGGACTGAGGCTCCTGGAGTTCGCCAGTTACAACGACGTCAAACTGATGAACACGTTTGGTCCACACAAGGCATCCAGGAGATGGACATGGCACAGCCCAGGAGGTGAACACCACAGCCAGATAGACTATATCATGGTTAAACGACGCTTCCAGTCGAGTGTGAACATCGCCAAAACACTGAGTTTTCCAAGGGCCAATATTGGGAGCGACCATGACCTTGTGATGATGACCCTCAGGCTACATCTGAAGAAGATCAGAAAGCAAGGCCACACAAGGATCAAGTTTGACCTTGAAAAGCTGAAAGACCCACAGATAGCAGAAGCTTTCCAAGCAATGATAGGCGGAAAGTGCGCCCCGCTCACTGTCGTTGACGCAGACGGCTCAGACATGGACATGGGCGTGTTGATCGACACATTCAACACAGCTGTGACGGAAACAGCCAAGGAGATCCTGGGAAAACACCGCTCAACCAAGAAGCCCTGGATCACATCTGACATCCTGGATCTGTGTGACAAGCGGAGAGAGCTGAGCAAAGTCTGTTTTGGAAATCTGGTTAGGGGGGTTAAAAACAACATTACCTTCAGACAATTTCTGACTGCTGACATCATGATGTATGATGTCACGGAGTGAGAGAGAGAGAGAGAGAGAGAGAGAGAGAGAGAGACAGACAGACAGACAGACAGACAGACAGACAGACAAACAGAGACAGACAGACAGACAGAGACAGAAACAGAGACAAATAGAGTGTGCAAGGCAAGGCAAGGCAAGGCAAGGCAAGGCAAGGAGTTTATTTCGTGTGCCCCCTGGGCATGATTTATATATGCTGGAAAGGGGAAGGAGGTGTGTTGAGGGGTTTCGATATATATATATATATATATATATATATATATATATATATACAGATAGATAGATATAGATATATAGATATACGAGTTGGAGGTCTCAAGACTCAAATGGTTTAACCCTTTCACCGCCAGTCAATTTAGAGTGCAAAATTCCCATGTGCCATAAACACAGAAAATATGGTGTCAAAGAATAGCTGGGGGTCCCCCCTGTGAGGTGTAGAAAATATGGCCTATCCTGCCACCGGACATTAGGAACAGTAGGTTCATGGCGCCTTTCTGTGACGAGGGTCCTCTACCTAGCTGCTGCATAAATGCGAGTTTGACAGTGAAAGGGTTAATGACTAAAAAGCAACCTGCTCATATCACCAAGTGGAAAACACGCTTCCTCCCCTCCCTCCTCCCTCCCTCCCTCCCTCCTACACGTTCACGCTTATGAGTTGGAGGAGATAGTGTGAGAGAGGGAATGAGTGACAGTGAAACACACACACACACACACACACACACACACACACACACACACACACACACATTTCCATTCACACAAGACAGCTTACAACTCACTCAGGGGCTGTGAGTTCAGGCATGGCCTGTTCTTGGACTCTTTCCTCTGCTAAGCTACATCCACCACACTAACACACAAGTAAGGGAAAAAGTCATACAATGGATGAATCAATTTTATACAGAAAAAAAATAGGACACTTTATACTGTTGAACCCTACGACAAGTAGAATATGAATTGATATGTACAGCCACGGGAGAAGAAATGATCGCTTTGCTGCCAGCTTGGCTCTTGCAACATGACTTAACTCAATGTGATATGGGATATGCAATGACAACAATGGAAGAATTGACATAATGATCGAAACTGAGAAATGAGACATCGTGACAGAGAATGAGAGAGAGGCAGAGAGGAAAGAGAGAGAGAGTGAAATAGATTGAGAGAGAATGAAAGGCAGAGACAGAGAACGATTTTTATATATATATATATATATATATATATATATATATATATATATATATACATATATATATATGACTAAATAATGATGGATGATTTCTAACAACGACAAAAAGAGAGAGCGAGAGAGAATGACAGGCTGAGTTCTTAAATGAACTATATATCTGAATCTGAATCCTTCCCTCTCTCTGACAAACACACACACAGACACTTTAAACTCAGCAAATTGTAAGAACAAATCCAAAATCATAATAGAAATCAGCCACATTTTACATCTTTTAAGCTTGAAAGAAACACATATTACGTTTTGCTGGGTTCCTTCACATCTTGGTATTCTCTACAATGAATGGGCTGACAGTGCTGCAAGAAAAGGTGCAAAAAACGAACAGGGAACCATTGAACTTTATGTGCCTCTGTCTGTACAAGAGGGTTATCGAATACTAGAAAAACATCGTGGAACAAAGTCAGAGAATTATACCAGGAAAACGGCAAAACTTTAAACCATAGTGTAATTAATGCTCAACAACCGGGAACTATCAATCAGTCAAATACATACAGTAATTCAAAAAGATTAAGGCAGATCATGCAGTAGCTAAATGCAAGAAAGAATCTGCCCCTGGCCCAGACAAAGTTCGCTACTCGGACATTAAGGAACTATCGGAAGAAGACAGAAGCAAACTTTTCAATCTATATCAAAACAGTTTCCACAATGGACATGTGCCGGAGGACTGGACACACAGCTTCTTAAAACCCATACCAAAACCAGGAAAGGACCATCATCAGGTAAGCGGCTACCGGATCCTAACCATGCAAAACATCGCTGGAAAGCTCATGGAACGCATGATAGCCAGGAAACTTGCAGGGATCTTGAACACAGGCACATTCTCCCTTCAAATCAAGGTGGTTACAGAACAGGCAAGTCCACATGGGAAAATGCAGCTGCTTTTGCATATGAGGTGTAGGAAGGATTTCAAAGGAAAGAAGAAACACTAGCAGTAGCAATCGACCTTGAAGATGCCTACAATAAAGTCCAGTTTGCACACCTCATGGAGCTGCTACTAAGGTATGGAGTAAGTTTGACACTGACAAGATGGATAGCAGCAGCGCTTCAGGAAAGAACCGTCGTCCTACGCCTCGGAGATTGGATGGCTGCACCTTCTAAACTATCCATGGGACTGCCACAAGGGTCTCCGCTCTCTCCTGTCCTCTACAATGTCTACACGAAGGGCCTTGCAGACTTAAACAACAATGGAATAGCTCGGGTGCTTACTCTTGCGGATGATGGCCTGGTCTTCAAAACTTCGAAAGATGCTCAGGAAAGAACCAAAGCCGTCCAGAAACAACTAAACAATATTGCTCAATGGTGCAAAGACACAGGATCTTCCATCAATCCAGCGAAAGCCCAAACGTTGCTGTGCACCCTGAACAACAGAACCCGAGCAAATCACCACCTTCTGTGTCATTCGATGGGATTCAGATCGAGAAAACTGAATGCCTACGCTACCTAGGAATATACTTCGACAGGATGCTGACCTTCAGAAAACATACGGAAAATACTGTTCTCAAATGCAAAAAAGGCCTTTCAGTCTTAAAGGCAATGGCAACCAAAGGTATTGAACAACGCCACCTCTTCCTGCTATACCAATCACTCGTCCTCAGTGTGATCGGCTACGGACTTGGGCTAACAGCACCGTCTTAAAGCAACCTCTTAAAATTAGAAAGAGTTCAAAATGAAGCTATGAGGCTGATCCTTGGAACAACAAAAGACACGCCCACAGAAACCATGCGATACCTGCTTGACCTTCCTTCACTACAGGCCAGAAACAAGTTAGAACAGGTCAAGACCTACTTCAAAGCATTAGAAAACCCTCAAAACCCACTGCATGACGCAGTCAAACAACCAAAAGGCAGCCGTCTAGGACGAGGAAGATCATGGATGGGGCAAGCAGAAGACTCAATCCAGCTAGTATGCCGACTACAAGACCTGAAAGAAACAAAAGAATGGGAGAAAAACCCCGAAAATCTCAACCATCTATTCAACACAGCCATTTCACCCACTCTAGGAAGACATTGTCAGGAATGGCCAGAGGGCAAAACTGATGCGGAAGTGAAGCTACTCATAGAAGAAAACAGTAAAGAAGAGGACATCATCATATACACAGATGGCTCAGTCACCAAAGACCAATCCGGTTGGGGATTCACTGCGAAACAAAATGGAAAAACAGTTAGGGAAGAGAATGCTGCCTACAAAGTCACAACCTCCAGCCTAACGATGGAAGTTGAAGCTGTGACACATGCCCTCCAGTGGCTATCGTCCATCCATACGCCCGGAAACCAACATGCCATGATTCTAACAGACTCAATGAACCTCATACAGAAAATTGAAAACGGAATGGGAAGCCCAGAGTGGCATAAGGCAATGCGCAACTTTCAGATAAAAAACTCACATGGTCATACTGCCCGGGACATGCAGGAGTTAAGGGAAATGAGCGAGCTGA
This sequence comes from Babylonia areolata, assembly GCF_041734735.1. Lineage (NCBI taxonomy): Eukaryota > Metazoa > Mollusca > Gastropoda > Neogastropoda > Buccinidae > Babylonia > Babylonia areolata. The sequence continues at coordinate 31,184,415 of NC_134883.1, forward strand.
CAGACTTGCTGGTAACGCAACACCAATGAGCGGCCTACATCTAGGAAAATCGGAAATCCTCAGAAAAGTCAAAGAATATCAAAAAGAACAGGTACAAGGCCATCACACCATCGATCGCCTCAAAGAAATAAAAGCTGAGAGAGGGAGCGGCCGTAAGTCTAACATGAAAGGTAGAGCACGATGCTTTGCAAATCAAACAAATATCGGCATCATTTCCAAACCAACATTGCGCAAATTTCTTCAAAACGGAACAGAGTCTCTGTGGGCTTTTCCAAATACAATAGACTGAGCAACACACTAGACGCCACGTTCTTGGCATCAGAGATCTTTTCCCATCCCTCTTGCGGCCAATCAGTGGCAGCCTCTGTGCATGTGTGTATGTGTGTGTTTGTGTGTATGTGTGGGTCTGTGTTTTTGAGTGTGTTTGTGCATGCGTGAGAGTGTAAGTGTACACAAGTGTCAGGAGAGTTCTGTGCATGTGTGTGTGTGTGTGTGTGTGTGTGTGTGTGTGTGTGTGTGTGTTGTGTGTGTGTGAGGGGGAGGTGGGAGTGCAGGGAGGAGGTGAGGTAGAGGATGAGGTATGTGTGTTTATGCATGCCTACACTTTGGGAGCAACATGATATTGGAACGTATATATTATATATATATCTTTGTATATATGTGTGTGAGGTTGGGGGTGGGAGATACGGGCGTGTGTGTGTGTGTGCTTGGACAAGTAAGCGTTCATCTGTGTTTGTGAGTGTGTGTGTGTGTGTGTGTGTGTGTGTGTGTGCCGTGGAAGCTGCGATACATAGACTAGAAATGAGTGTGTGGAGGAGGGGGTAGAGGAGGTGCAGGGAAATTTGTGGTGTGTGTGTGTGTGTGTGTGTGTGTGTGTGTGTGTGTGTGTTGGAGCTCATGTACGTTTATATGTATTTGACTGTGCTTTCATATCTGTGTAACTGCGTTTTGGGGGCATATCTGTTATGCATGTGTGGGTGTATGTGTGAATGTGTGTCTTCATGTTTTATATTTATTTGCTTATTTATCATCATTGTTGTCTTATTTAATTAATTATTTATTTATTATTAATATTATTATTTTATCATTATTTTCATTACTACTATCTTTTTTATATCATAATTATTATTTATTTATTTATTTATGTACGCTTATATATATATATTTTTTTTTTCTCAAGGCCTGACTAAGCGCGTTGGGTTACGCTGCTGGTCAGGCATCTGCTTGGCAGATGTGGTGTAGCGTATATGGTTTTGTCCGAACGCAGTGACGCCTCCTTGAGCTACTGAAACTGAGACTGAAACTAATGCAGATCCATACATTATCAAACAGGATAAAACTGAATGCTTTTATAACCAATTGCAGCAAAGATGTCAGATGCATATGTGGAGAACATATATCTAGCAACCATATAATATTCGAATGTCAGAATCTAAAATGTTTTATGCCAGACTTCACCAAAAGTTCTTTTGAATGTGTTATTAACAATTCCAATAAGTTATTTGCTGTTGCAGAAGGTTTGCTGCGTAGTCCAATAGGACATTTGGTATAGTTGTTTGATGTTGGCGTTTATAACGTTTCTATATTCCCTAGCGTTGTCTCTCCCTATTCACCCTCCACACATACACACACTTTTACCCCCACCCCCCTCCCACAACCCTACCCCCACGTTTTTTTGTTGTATTTTTTCGTCTAATATCACTTCAAGTGGAAAGACGTTAAACTGAAGACGAACGAACACACAGACACACAGACGCACACACACAGACAGACAGACAGACACACACACACACATACACACACCCACACAAGGACACACACACACACACACACACACACACACACACGCACGCACGCACGCATGCGCATCTCTGAGCACGGGCGCGAAGGGTGATCGCTTATGTGTCTGCCTCGATTTTTAATTGTCCGTCTATCTGTCTGTCTGTCTGTCTCTGCCCGTGTCTCCTACCACCACCACCACCACCACCAACACCATCAACACAAACACCAACAACACCACCACCACCACCATCAACACAAACACCACCACCACTACCACCACCAGACATGAAGCCATCAGCCACACAACACAACCCTTACCTGGACCCGGTCCGCTGTTCTGTGCCCAGGCGGTCACCCAGAGAATGCAGAGGACAGGTAGACTGATCCCCACACCTCGGCCACCTCCACCGCCACTCCACCTCCTCCCCAAACCCCTCCCCCTCCTCCCGCTGCTGCAGCAGCTCCCCTGGCGGCCCCCGGTCACCATTGGCCCCGTGCCGTCGGGCAGCTGCCCACCAGGCTATGGGGCCAGCAGTTCGTCACCCCTCCCGGTGTCCTACCCCTCTACACACACACACACACATATATACACAGCGCTTCCCTCGTTCACTTCTCTCTCCCTCTCCCTCTGCCGCCTCGGGACAGACTGACGAGGGCACGCCTGGCTTCATCCGCTGAACTGAGCGACGAAACAGAAACAGGACAGGGAAGGAAACTGTCGTTGACATGCGCAGGTCACTTGACAGCCACCGCTGGTCTTTAGCCATAGACACTAATTATGTCTCATGTCATAGGGAATTCCAGTGTCTATGTCTTAGCGGATTAGACACAAGTATCTCATCTCATAGGGAATTCTAGTGTCTATGTCCATTACACTATCGTGGCTCCTTAACTGGCGTTCTAAAATTTAATGTTTGAACATACTTTTTTAAAGGGCGATAAATCAATTGCCGTATTCGCAGTGAGAACGCTGTTTAAATCATATTATTCTGGTGTATCTTGGGCATTCAAAAAATCTTTAAGGGCAATAAAAAAAAAAATTTTTTTTAAGTCCGCGGTAAAGGAGACGTGGCTATCGCCGCAATCACACTGCAACATTTAGCCGTTTTCTCTAGATCTAAATAGATGTACAAGTTTAGTTACACCCGCCGGGAATGTAGTACGACACGGTCGATTCAATTTCTCTTTTATGTTCATTCTAGTTTTATAGTTTTAAATTTGATAGGAAAATTGAGTATTTTGTTAAAGTAATAACATGTAGAGCCAAGTACAAGTACTTCTAAACGTCGTATGAAGTGAAAAGGGCTTCATTTTGAGAAAAGTCAAGACTGGAAATTTTTTCGTTTCATCAATTCAAGGGTATTAACTTGCATGGTTTACAATTTTTAACTGTGAATTCCGACTGATTCTGTGGATATTTTTATGGCAGTTTGGGGCATAATCCAGTAAGTGAGGCGTTCACAAATCTTTCTCTGAATAAATATTTAACGGTCTCCTTCTCCAACTTTCCATCACATGTTATCGTGTATTGTCCATTGAATATAGGATTGAACGGGCAGGTCAACAACTTGAAACAAAATGGCGTCGTTCGCGTTCGCGAAGAATATGAGCACGCGCTTTGAATGTGTATAAATATGTGTACGTATTTTCCGAAAAAGACCACTTGGGCGAATGAACACAGTGAAAGCCCTGTACACTGAGAGTAAAACACACAAGCTTTTTTATGTATTGAGTATAATTTCAAAATGTAATGTTTAAGATGAGAAAGATCAGTTTAAAGCAAATCAAGTCCCCTAGCATTAATTACAGATTAATTTCCCTTTTTTACTATCTGCACCAAAACGTTTGCAAAATAAATAAAACTTCCATGCTTAGCAAAAGAAGTTCCTGTTTGAACAAAAAATGATAATAATGACTGCTCTTGTTGTTGTGTATGCAGTTTGCATATAATTTGGCTTCTTTATTTATTTTTTGTGCCCATCCCAGAGGTGCAAAATTGTTTTAAACACGATGACTGGAAATAACTGAATTTTTCCTATTTTTATGCCTAATTTGGTGTCAACTGACAAAGTATTTGCAGAGAAAATGTCAATGTTAAAGTTTATCACGGACACACACACACACACACACACACACACACACACACACACACACACACACACAGACAACCGAACACCGGGTTAAAACATAGACTCACTTTGTTTACACAAGTGAGTCAACAACAACACACAACACACATACACACACACACAGACACACACATCATCAAACATCTATGTCAAAACATGGAAACACCATAAATCTTGGGTGATGTATTAAATTGTGTCACAGACCCTATCACATATCCTTGATTTGCGGATTCCACGTGCCGCGTTATTTACGCAACACCACGTGCCGCATTACTTACGAAACACCACGTGCCGCGTTATTTACGCAACAACACATACCACGCTATTTACGCTATATCACATGTCGCATTATTTACGCAAAATTACGTGCCACATCATTTACGCTTCATCACGCGCAGCATTACGTACGCTACACCAAGTGTCGCATTATGTACGCTACACCACGTGTCGCATTATTTACGCAACACCACGTGCCGCATTATTTACGCAACAACATGCGCCGCGTTATTTACGCAACACCACATGCTGCGTTATTTACGCAACACCAAGTGCCGCATTATTTACGCAACATCACGTGCCGCATTATTTACGCAACACCACGTGCCGCGTTATTTACGCAACAACACATACCGCGTTATTTACGCTATATCACATGTCGCATTATTTACGCAAAATCACGTGCCACATCATTTACGCTTCATCACGCGCCGCATTACGTACGCTACACCAAGTGTCGCATTATTTACGCTACACCACGTGTCGCATTATTTACGCAACACCACGTGCCGCATTATTTACGCAACAACATGAGCCGCATTATTTACGCTACACCACGTGCCGCGTTATTTACGCAACACTACTTGCCGCGTTATTTACGCAACAACACATACCGCGCTATTTACGCTATATCACATGTCGCATTATTTACGCAAAATCACGTGCCACATCATTTACGCTTCATCACGCGCCGCATTACGTACGCTACACCACGTGTCGCATTATTTACGCAACACCACGTGCCGCATTATTTACGCAAAACACGCGCCGCATTATTTACGCTACATCACGTAACGCATTATTTACGCAACATCACGCACCGCATTATTTACGCTACACCACGTGCCGCGTTATCTACGCTACATCACGTTTGCAAAATAATGCTGGACAAGCAGTGACATTATCTTAAAAGAAAGAGTATGATGACAAGTTCACTCCTCAAAAACTTGGATATGACTGCTGGTATTCATTATGAAACAGTAACTCATTTACTTGCCTTGAATTCGGCAGCCATTCCATTATAAAAGTTCACTTCCAGAAAGCGTAGTGTCTTTTCATTCTTTTTTTTTTTTTTTTTTTCAGTTCGGTATTTATTATTTATATTGCAATTTTATGTAATTCCGTCTCCCTCCCTCAACTGTTCCTTGGAGAATTGTTTTGGCAAGGCCACTGAATATTGTTACGTGACCATACCAATGTAGTTTTCTTGTTCTCATTGATGTCAGCGAAACTTTATATTATATGGTCCAGTGCGCTGCTTGATGGTTTGACGAGAATTAATCAGGGGCGGGGGTGTGGGGTTGGGGGATGGGGGGTTGTATGATCAATATACACAATGTTCAGTATCTTGCGATAACACCTCATATCCATGTCTTCATTTCTTATTTTCCAAATATATTTGCACAACACCGTGATGCTGAATGGTATTGCTGGAAGCGGATGGTTATGATCCTGCTGGAAAACTAGGCATCATCTCACTACTGCGTTGTTTTATTATGTTCTTGGTGACCCCCAAAAGCCCACACAATGCACGTGGTTGTCCTTTTAACTGCGAACATG
>NC_134883.1:31195161-31210161 GCF_041734735.1 Babylonia areolata
AACCCAGAAGTCGGTCGTTTGATGGCCTTTGCTAACATGTCGTCATTGCGGAGGTTCTGAAGGCTTCTGTTTTATTGATGGCCTTCAAATGGCTTGGACTGTTGGCTCATTCCGAGTCTCCCAAACACAGCCACACCCGGGTTCGTCTGTCGCAGTCCCAGTGCCGGCAGTCCACAGGGAACCATCGATGTTAGGTCGCCAGGAAGCCACACACCAGAGGAGACCCTGCACTGCTGCTGAGTCACTTCGGTGGTTTTCGGTAGTGCCTGTTCTGATTTAACACACTCAGAACACCACCTACCAAGCCCCCTACTAACGACAGTAATGGCTTAGTCGTGGAGCCAGACTGAGTGTGAGTCTCCTGCAGAGTGGAGACCGCCACCACGTCCCTCCAACGGCAGTCCCCCATGAATCTGCCGATACTGAAGACCTTGACAAGTGGAGGGTTATCGAAACTGAGGTTACCATGAGAGCATGGAATGAAAGGCCACATAATTTGGGGCTTTTTTTTTTTTTTTTTGATGATGATGATGAAGAAGGAGGATGACGTTGATGATGATGACGATGCTGCTATGGAGGTTCATTTCGGTTTGGGACTATGTGACAAGGCTGCACTCTACGCTTCCTGCCATAATGATACCTCGGCGTCAACCAGGCCCTAGAGATATAGACACTTGCAAGGTTGGTTAGGAAATTAGAGCAACACGCCCAAAGAAGCAGCCGTAAAGTGGATGATATTCGACTGTGTGGTCCCAATCTCCCCATTTAAGCCCATAGCACACTCAGCTCTGAGTAGGAGCCGGCCGCGGGCCGAAAAACCCACATCTGCCGAGATTCGAACCCGCGTCCTCCCAGCCGTCAGTCCGCGACGCTAACCACTTCGCCACGGCGGCTGTGCAAATAAAGAGAGAAAGGAAAGAAAAAGGATCAAAGAGGAAGAATAAAATAAAGAAGAGGGGAGAATAGGGGATGGAGAAGGAGAAAGAGAAGGAGGAGCATAAGGATGAAGAAGAGAATGAGAAGAAGAAGTAGTTGTAGTAGTGGTAGTAGTAGTAGTTACAGGATGAGGAAGAGAATAAAAATGCTGATGACATCAACAGGAACAAGAAAAATAGAAACAACAGGACTACTACAACTACCACCACCACCACCACCACCACCACTACTACTACTACTACCACCATAACAGCAACGAATGATCATAAGATGGTGATGATGATTATGATACTGATGACGATGATGATGATAGCAATGATAATGGTGATAAAAGAAAGCAAAATAAAGAGAGAAAGTAAAGAAAGAAAGAAAGACGGAAAGAATTAAGAATGAGAAGGAGGATGAAAGTAAGAAGGAGGAGGAGGAGGAAAAGATATCATCTCAAGACCTGATCACATTTGGTCTTGGCATAAGTCAGGCACCTGTTCACCTCTACCCCCCACCCCCCAGCTCTCTCCACGCACACACATACTACACTCCCCTTTCCATCCGTTCCTTTTTTTAATATATAGATTTCTTCATATATCATTTACATTTACGCTTTGATGCCTCCTTGAAATTGAAAGTCAGAAGAAGGGATATCTATCTATCTACCTATCTATCGATATACGTATACATAAGAATATATATATATAATATAGTCCCATATGTATATATACATATACAGAGGGAGAGAGAGAAGAAGAAGAAGAAGGAGAAGAAGAAGAATGGAAAATAAACACACACACACACACACACACACACACACACACACACACACACACACACACACACACACAAGCGCGCGAGCGAGCGAGCGAATGCACAACCACTCCCCCCCCAAACTCCCCAAACCCCCTAAACCCCCACCCCCGCACACACACACACACACACACACACACACACACACATCCCAGCACAGAATCACACTGTCAATCTCCCCATGTTTGACAGCACTGTCTGGAAGAAGTAGGTCTTGGAAACCCAGCCAGAAAGAACGGGAACAAAGGCTTTCCTTTCCCAAAGCTGGTTGGAAAACAAAGAGAGAAACGTTCACCATTAGGTCCGTTTAAAGAAAGGGTGGAAGGTTTGGTGGCCATCAAACGAAGTTGGGAGAGACAGACAGACAGACAGACAGGGCGACAGACAGAGCGACAAGAAAGAAAGAGAAAATGAGAGAAAGGGAGAGTGAGTGAGACAGAGAGAGACAGAGACAGAGAGAACGGGAGAGAAGGAAAGAGACAGAGAAAATGGGAGAGGGGGATACAGAGAGAGGAGAGAGAGAGCGACAAAAAGTGAGAGAAAGAGGGATAATGGTAGAAAAGAGAGAGGGGGAGAGAGAGAGAGAGACAGAGAGCGAGCGACAGAAGGAGAGAGAAAAAGTGAGATAAAGAGAAAATGAGAGAGAGGGTGGGGATAAAGAGAGACAGAGAGAGAGAGAGAGAGAGAGAGAGAGGGGGGAGGGGGGATGTGGGCGGGAAGGGAAAGAGAGAGGCCTGGGAAGTTTTACCGAGTGAGCTCAAATGAGGAAGACGAAATGTTGAAACAGAGCTTGCATTTATTGCGGGCCTGTGCAGGGATCAAGTGGTGGCAAATGTCTTCCGGTATACGACTCGAACCAGATACAATGATATTCGGTGATTCAAAATAAACTTGACGGGCTCAACGGCCGAGTGGTTAATGCGTAGGACGTTCAATCTGAGGGTCCCGGGTTCGAATCCCCGGTTACGGCGCCTGGTGGGTAAAGGTTCGATCCCCCCCCCCCCCGCCCCCCCGATCTCCCTGGTCAACAGATGTGCAGACCTGCTAGTGCCTGAACCCTATCCCAACACCCGCCTCCCTGTGTATATACGCATGCATTGGATCAAATAAGCACGTTAAAGATCCCACAATGCATGTTCGCGCTCGGTGGGTTATGGAAACAAGAACAAACCCGGCATGCACCCCCTCCCCCACTCCCCGAAAACGGAGTATGACTGCCTACACTGCAGGGGTAAAAAGTAGTCATACACAAGAAAATCCACTCGTATATGCAAGTGAATGTGGGAGTCGCAGTCCACGGATGAAGAAGAAGAAGAAGAAGAAGAAGAAGATAATGATGATTAGAGGAACATCGACAATCGGAAATGATAAACAATAAGGCCAGGAAAACAAATGATTAACAAATGGTAAATAGTGGTAACTCTCTCCGTTCACAAGGTACACAACTTCAAATCAATGCGGCTTACGCTACCGATTCAGCTAGCACACAGGTAAATAATAGACGGAGAGAGTTACCACTCTCTACTATTTGCTGATCGACAATTGGGTTTTATCCATGATGACACTGAGGGACTTTTCTTTCTTGTCCAGTAAACCCCAGTAATGAAAGCAAGTACGCTGAGGACAATGAGGCCATCTTAAAACACACACACACACACACACACACACACACACACACACACACACACACACACATCACGGCGTTTTCACGTCTACGTCTTGCCTGCTGCACGAGACAACACGAGAGACCCAGCTGTGTCAACCACGGAGACGTACAAAGCCCAGAGAGAATCCCTTCATCAGTTCAGCATCACGAACTGCAATCCATTACCCCGTCAACATTACCTTCCTCTGCACTTTCGATCCTCACCAGGCAATTGCCTCCCCTCACTGTCTCACGGGTCACTCAGCAGTTATCTCCCCTTGTTCTAATGGCTGACTCTAACGCTGTCGCTGTACAGATCCTCTCGTCGGGAAAGATGGCGTGTGAAGGTGGCATGCCGCAAATGGCCACTGTGAAGAAGACTTTCAGGCTTCAGGCTGTCATGGGCTTTTAATTCCTGCAATAAATACCCCCCCCCCCCACACACACACACACCCCACACCCCCGACCTCCCCTCCCTCCATCTCCCCACTCCCGTTCAGCTTATATCACAGATTGACATAAGCTTACAGCAGGGCCAACAGCAAAGTGAGAGCTGTATGATCAATGGTTTATCCGTTGCAATGGGAAGTCATTTACAGCTGAGTCTTTTGTGAAGGACTATGAATCTCAAATTTAGGAGGCAAGATTGTACTGGCTCTTAGTGCTGCAGCCTCGGGGGCTAGCTGGCCTTTTTGGAAACCATCCCGACGCCGACTGTCCTAAAGGTATCTCCGCCGAGGGAGTGGGGGTGTAACTTGGGCAAGACACTCTCCACTAGAATTAAAAAAAAATTCTTGCCCAGATAGACGGGACAGCAGATGCCTCCTTTGCTGTTCTGTTGGTCATATTTGAACACGACTGACTATCATACGATTAAGCTTTTTACCGCAAGGGGGACCAAATAAGTTCACACAGCCTGAACGGTTCGTTAAACGGCGTTATTGCCAGAAACGCTGGTAATGGAAGCTGGATTTTAATCGTACGTCTTCTGGTGTCCTTTTTTTTTGGGGGGGGGCGTGGGGGGTTGGGGAGGGGCGGAGGGGGGCATGGGGGGGGAGGGGGAGGGGGGGTGGCAGGACCTGTGTGGGTTCCGAGTGAACGAACAGATGTGCAGAGTACAGGAACTTCGTTAGTGACGTGAAAAGACAGACTGGTTTTGTCAGATGGAGTTGGGCAGTTCCCATCTGTCTGTCTGCTTTTGTCGTCTCGTCTCAGCTCAGTTCAGTTCAGTTCAGTTCAGTTCAGCTACTCAAGGAGGTGTCACTGCGTTCGGACAAATCCGTATACGCTTCCACACATCTGCTAAGCAGATGCCTGACCAGCAGAGTAACCAAACGTGCTTAGTTAGGCCTTGAGGAGAAAACAAAGAGATAAAAAAAGAAGTGCATAAACAACTAAATGGATACATCATTAAATGAATGAATGAATAGATAAATGAATGAATGAATAAATAAATAAATGAATATAACTAACTAAATAATTGAATAAATGAATAAGTATATAAATGAATAAATAAATAAAAATATAAATATATAAATAAATAACATAACATGAAAAAATAACCAGCTAGTAATGAAATAGAATTAAATGCAGGAAAAAAAAAATCTCGTCTATCTGTCTGCTTTTTAAAGAACTCTTTTTGTTTTTTGTTTGTTTGGTTTTTGTTTTTTGTTGTTGTTTTTTTGTCCTTAGAGAGAACAAGCGAGCAAGTGAACGAGAGAGAGAGAGAGAGAGAGAGAGAGAGAGAGAGAGAGAGAGAGAGAGAGAGAGAGAGAGAGAGAGAGAGAATGCGAATGCGAATGCGAAATGTTTTATTCAGTTTAAGCCAAGGCCCCTTACTAAATGGGGCAATCGTACAACAATGACACAAGTGCCTCTTATGATTGGAGGGAAAAAAAAAAGAAGAAAAAACAAAACCCACGAAAACAGCAAGAATAGAAAAAAAACAACAACCGATAACATAACAAATGATAGTGATCATAGATATTCATATCATTTCAGTTGTATAGTCTAAGTTGTGACCATACGTAATCGTTTCAAAGCTTTGTAAACGTAAATCGCCAGGTTAGATACTACAATCTCGTTCCTGGTGGACATAAGCAAACTATATCTAAAACGACATTGATTATGAACATATTTGGCCTGAATATATTTCATCCTTAAATCATACAAATCAGGACAACAAAACATAAATTAAATTTCATTTTCCTTGCAGTCATGACATAAACGACAATTCATTGAGTCAACTCTTCTATCACTATATCTATCACGATGAAAAGCAATGTCTGAGACACCAAATCTTATGTTTTGCTAAAGCACATTTGACATATCTGTTCATCGTGATTTCAGTATATGGTTCTACACGATTGGTCAGTTCAAACATCCTATATTCATTAAATCTGTTACTGTTCTGAATGTGGTCCTGCCAGTCCTGCCATCTGCAGTCAATAATTATTTGTTTAAAACAGTTTATAAAACCCGTTATATTTTGAGAGAGAGAGAGAGAGAGAGAGAGAGAGAGAGAGAGAGCAGGCGAGGGAAATCAAGCAAGAGAAAGAGGGAGAGAGCGAGAGAGTGGATGAGAGAGACAGACAGAGACAGAAAGCAGAGAGGAAGCGAAACACATGGAGAGAGAGAGAGAGGAGAGAGAGAGAGAGAGAGAGAGAGAGGAGGGAGAGAACACTGAACACTGAAATGTTTAATGTCATTAGCTGTAAAGCTCTAGTGACATAGCAGGTACAAATCAGAACAAAAATGGTGCAAAACAAATAAAATGGAACAGAAAGGAAAAACATAACCAAAGTAAACTAAACTACTAAGGGATAGGCGGCACACTGGTATTTTTGTTGTTTGCTTAAAGTGTCCATGTGGCAGGCGGGTACTGTGCCTCCCCCCCACCCCCCAGTCGTTCGTCTCTAAGGTTTGGACAGTACACAGGAAACAAAGTATATATTATAATCCGAATAATAATTGTCTAAGCATGTGACATCGACACACATCACATCAATACGAACACATAACAAAGTACATATAAAACATATAACACACCAGAAAACTACATTGTCGAAATTGACCATCCAAATGTAACACTTCCTTTTGTCTATGCTTTTTTCCCCCTCATATAACCCATACTAAGTTTATAATAATTTTTTATTATTAATTAATGAGTATTTGGACCAATAGTAGACGTTTTACGTATATTTACTGCCTCGGATACATATTTTGCTAGTGAGAGTATCATATCTTCATTTTCTGTCATCAGTATGCCGAACAAATCTTTTCTCTGCACTGGAGCTGTATTGAAAAGGGTACAGTTGTTGTTTTTTTCGCAGTTCTTCGTATCTTTTGCAGTCAAATATGAAATGGTCTTCATCTTCTGGGCTTTCGCCACACATTGGACAAGGGGATGTTGCTACGTCTGAATCGAACCATCTTCTGTTGGCATTCAGTCCAAGTGCTTTCAATCTGAGCCTCGCAAAACAGATTCTATGCCACTTGTTTGTTACGATCTTGATATATTTCTCCGTTTGAAAAAATGATTTAAATGAATAGAACCATTTATACCTATCATTGCTCTCTATTTCCCCGTGCCAGTTTTGTTTGTAACATGCTATAAGTCTGCCTTTAAATTCAGATACAAATTCGCTCGGGGGAGAGAGGGGGGGGGGGGGGAGGGAGAGAGAGAGGGGGGAGAGAGAGAGGCGAGATAGGGGAGAGAGAGAGGGGGGCGAGAGAGCAGAGAGAGAGAGGGGAGGGAGAGAGAGATAAGGGAGAGAGAGAGGAGAGAGGGGAGAGAGAGGGGCAGAGAGAGAGGGAGAGAGAGAGGGAGAGGCGAGAGAGGGGGAGAGAGAGGGAAAGAGAGAGGGCAAAGAGAGAAAGAGAGAGGAGAGGGGAGAGAGAGAGAGAGAGAGAGAGAGGCGAGAGAGAGAGAGAGAGAGAGGGAGAGAGACAACACATGCTGATATGTATCCTGTTGCTGTTCACGAGGTCCGGACGAAGAGAAAGCAGTGTATGCCCGTTGCACGCTTGGCTCCACTTAGCAAAATAAAGCACTTCAGTACTTCCTAGATCACGGGGATGTTACATATCTTGTGGGATAGCGTTCTACGCATGGCGAATGTGATTGAACGGCGCTTTTCTGATCCTCTTTTTCGTTTTTTCTGTCTCTCATACGCCATGCTGTGTTAGGATTAATGGCTGCAGTCGGATTACTGACTGGATAGCAGTTAGCGATATCTACTTCAGAATACAGACTAGAATCTCCCAGATATATTCACCGCCGAACTGAAAAGGAAAACCACGTGTCTCGTGTTTACTGTGAAAGTGACAGCAGTAGATATGTGATGAAGTTTGTCATGTTGCTACTGATGATGGTTTGTTGAGAAATAATAAAAAAAAAAATCTGGTCTGTGATTAGAGCTAATAGGAGTAATACCATCTGGCTGGGAAGCAAATGATAGAAAACAAGAGAGGCAAGGCCTTCAAGACTCACTTGTGATACACTTTAAAAAAAAAAAATCCAAGCTTGAACAAAAAAATGATGATAAAGACTGCTCTTGTTGTTGGGCCAGAATATCAGATCAAAGTGCCAAGTTTGGAGAATACAAAAAATATAAATATAACAGTAAATGCAGTCTGCATATAATAAGGCTTCATTTTTTTTGTGTGCGTGCCCATCCCAGAGGTGCAATATTGTTTTAAACAAGATGACTGGAAAGAACTGAATTTTTCCTATTTTTATGCCTAATTTGGTGTCAATTAACAAAGTGTTTGCAGAGAAAATGTCAATGTTAAAGTTTACCACACACACACACACACACACACACACACACACACACACACACACACACACACACACACAGACAACCGAACACCGGGTTAAAACATAGACTCACTTTGTTTACACAAGTGAGTAAAAAAAACAACAACAATTCTACGCGCTGGAACCCTAAAGAACATCACTTCAGCAGTCCAGCAACATGCACGCAACGCAACCCATTTCATAATAAACATAATAGCCCCCCCCCCCCCCACCCCCAATCCCCCACCTTTTTTTATTTTATTTTTTTCATTTCTATTGCCACCAGACAGTTGCCTCCCATCACTGCCTAAAAAATAAAGAGTTATCCAACAGTTGCCTCCCATTATTACGGTGCTGTGTCGCCACCAGACAAAATCCTATCAAAAGACGCAGGATGGCACGCTGGCGTACGAAGGTGGCGTGCTGCTAAAGACAAGTTTAGAGACTCTCAGCTTTTCGATTCTCGCGGGCTTTCAACCGCACATCCATCTAAGCTGCGAACATTTCGCTGAGCTTGAAGGAAACGAATCGTTAACTCGCGCTACCAGTGATGAAAACGGACTTTCATAGGCCTTCTGGAGTCCTTTCTCTTGGGACCTCTGTGGTGTGTGTGTGTGAGAGAGAGAGAGCGGAGAGGGGTGGTGGGGGTGGCGAGTGCACGGATGGTGGTGCTCAGTGTGGAGTTTCATCGGGGATGTAAAAGACTGAAAGGTTTTGTCAGACGAGGTTGGATAGACCCTATCTGTCTGTCTGCTTCTGTGTTATGTCTCTGCTTCTTGTTTTAAGATATGTTTCGCTTCTCGGTTCTTTTTTTTTTTTTTTTTTTTCTTGTTCTTTTTTTTTTTTTTGCTTTGAAGAGAGAGAGAGACAGACAGACAGATATAGACACACAGAGAGACAGTGAGAGACAGACATTCAGATTCAGATGATTTATTCAGTGAAGTCCATAGCCCAACATGAACAGGGGTCGATAACGTACAACAAAATCCATGTCCTCATGGGCTGGCATATGCTATATTATGCAATATTGTGTATGTATCGTTTTATGTGAGGCGCTTATAACCCATTAAAAAAAAAAGGAGTTTGCGCGATGTAAGTTGTTCTTTTTTTGTTGTTGTTGTTGTTGTTGCTCTTCTTGTTCTTTTTGTTCGTGTCCTTATCATTATTGTAATTACCGTCAACGACAGGCATCGTAATACCACCGTGAAACCACTTCTCCCTTACTGCTAATATCCCCCCCCCCCCCCCCAACCCTCTCCCCCTCCCCTTCGTGAAGAAGACGATGATTTTGCTATTATCTAAATTTACCTGCAAATGCAATCGCTTATACATATGTTTTACATTGTTTGACTGCGTCTATTAAGCTAACGGTTGTCTCCGAAAGCAAAAGTATGTTATCAGCAAGTGATAAAACAAACAATTATAAGAGGTCATTCGTAAATCAAGCACAGTATCTTTTTTTCTGTATTACTTCAACTGCTAATCCATTCATGAACTAAGAAAAGCAGAACAGGACTGCAGACATCTTGTTGCTGTTGTTGATTTTAAATTTTATTTATTCATTTATTTATTTATTTTATTTTATTTTATTTTATTGTTGTTATTATTTTTACTTTATTTTATTTTATTTATTTTAATTGATATTTATTTTTATGTTTTATTTTATTGTTTATTTTTCTCAAGGCCTGACTAAGCGCGTTGGGTTACGCTGCTGGTCAGGCATCTGCTTCAGTGGCAGATGTCGTGTAGCGTATATGGATTTGACCGAACGCGGTGACGCCTCCTTGAGCTACTGATACTGATACTGATAGACATCTTCCTGTTGAACGCCTCTTGTTTCTGTATATAATCGGTATGATTGTTACCACGATATATTTCGATCTATTGAATCAAATGTGCTTTCAAAGTCAATAATCATGTCAAATTAGAGTTTGCGATTTAGAGAAAGCTGTTTCTGAATTCAGGGCTAAAATTGAAAAATATAATGATTATTCGTTGAGTATCCTCTTTTAAATTTCAGCTTGATGCTCGTCAGTTACATAATAAAATTCAACTTATTCTTAGTGCTTTCAGTTAATGATAGTATATACTTTACTACTAATACTAGACAAAGAAATGCCTCTACAACTGTTGACATCGTTTACTTCATCTTTTTACCTTTTTACGAAGTGAGATGGAAACAGATTTATACCATTTTAGAAAGTACATCCTTGTCAAATAAAGCAAACATTTTTTTTTACGAAAATAATTCTACAATTTTTTTCGAACGCAGTTAAAACAACAACAACAACAACTCTCGAACGATATCAGCGGGACCTGCAGCTTTCCGATTTTTTTTCTCTTAGAAAGACACTGAAACAGTATACATAGACAGAGAGACATGCAAACAATACGCGTTTCTCTCCGCAAGGACCGAAAGAAGTGAAAGCGCAGTATAGCCCTACTTAACAAGAGAAGCTCTTCAAATCACTTAATATCACATACCTTCTGACACAGCGCTCTGCACATGAAGTATGTGTGTTAATGGTGCTTTTTCTGAGCCTCCTTTTTGTTTCCATATCTGGCAAAATGTTGTGCCATCAATGTTGGGACACGGGACTTGATGGCTGTGGTCAGATTGCTGATTTGTTTGCAGCAGCGACATCAAGTTCATGACACATATTGGAATCTCCAAGATATTCATTGAATTGGGAAAAAAAACCCAACAAACCCCAACCCTGTAATGTTTACTGTTAAAATGGTGGCAGCAAATACGTGATGAAGTCAGTCATATTACTGATGACGATTTTGTGAAATAAATTATAAAAAAGAATCATCTTGGCTGTGTTCAAACAGAAATAGGAGTAAATACTGTTTGGCTTGAAATAAAAGAACTGCAAAAACAAACAAAAATCCACCAAACACACACACACACACACACACACACACACACACAACAGCAACATCAACTACAATATTCTGAACTGAAACCCCAAAGCAAATCCTTTCACTAGTTCAGCATCACGAACACAAACCATTACCTCATTAAAATTACCTCTCTTTCGCACTTTCCACCAGGCGATTGCCTCCCCTGTCTGCCTCACGCAAATCATCCAACAGTTAGCTCCCCTTGTACTGCTGCTGTCGCTGGACAGACAGATCCTCTCAGGAGACTGACGTCGGGAAGGGTGGCGTGTGAAGGTGGCGTGTTGCCAATGGCCAGTTTAGAGACTTTCAGCCCTCGTGCTGTCGTGAAAGGTTCACTTCTGCAATCCAATGGGGCTTTTAACCGCACATCCAGTAAGTTGTGAAAGTTCGTCAAGCCTCAATGATTCGTTATCCTCGCTTTTGGTGGCTGGAAACCAGGCTTTTAGAGGGTTTCTGGTGCCCTTTAGTTGGACCTGTGTGGCTGTGAGTGAGTGGAAGCGGTTTTTTTTTTTTTTTTTTTTTTTTTTTTTTTTTTTTCATCTGAGACGATCATCTTTATTCATCCGATTGGATAATCATCTATGCATCTAAAGGACAGTCACTCACAGTACATAGTTTCCCAGCCCTTTATCGAGTCCGACGCATACATGCACATGACGGAAAATAAAATACATTGATTAAGCTGAATAAAAATGTGAAAAAAAAACACAAACAGCAACTCGGCTTTAAAAGAGATATGTTCTAAAACAATACGTTCTTTAAGAAACGTTGTTACAGAGTAAGAAATACGACTCTTTACATTATTGCAAATTCTTAAATGGTAAATTCTATTAAAGAATATAATTCGTGTCGTGCAATAAAAGAAATGTCGAAATTAACATTGTTTTTTTTTTTTTTTTTTTTTTTTCAGAAGCATTATACAAAGAAACATTATTCTAGAGAAAGACTATAAAAAAGGGTGTGGGGGTGTTTTTTGTTGTTGTTTTTTTGTCACGGAGGTTCATACAAACCCCGTCTGTCTGTCCGCTGCTGGGTTTTGGAAATCATATTCTTTTTGTCTCAGAGACAGGGAAAGGGAGAGAAAGAAACAGAAAGGGGAGGCGTGAACACACACACACACACACACACACACACACACACACACACACACACACACACACACACACACACAATTAGACACACACTGAACACTGAAATGTTTACTCTCAACGATTGTACAGCTCGAGTGACTTTGGCAATGGAACAATAACGGTAAAACCAATATACCATATAATTGTAAAGAAAAGCATCTAGGCTATTTAAGATAAGATAAGATAAGAGGATAAGAATGAATTTATTATTTCCAATTAGAGAAATTTAGTCAGGTGCATTATCACAACATAGGCAAGTAAACAACATGGACACCAAACACTGCAAATACTTTTTTTTTTAATCAACACTTATAGGATTATAACTCGCGACCATTGACGTATTCAAGCTCATGACAACAGAAATGTTTTTGTTTCTTTTCTAAATGTTTATGAGGTTCAATTAATTTATGATGCTTCATTGAAGGCTATACGCTCCAGCAATTTTGCTAGCAGAATTTCTGCACCGTCAATATTACAATTCATTTCCAGCACATCAACTAGGTCACCATTCCTTGCAATAATTATGTGTTTTGAAAATGACACACTCTTTCTCGAATATGATCACATGCATTGCAATGAAACAAACAAACAAGCAAACAAATGTATTGCATTAGTTACGGGGATGACTTCAATTTGCAAGAACGAATCTGGTAGGTACGGATCAATGGGAAGCTGGACAGTTTCACAGTTTCATTTTGTTCGAATTGAAAACGAAAGATTACCAGCAGCAAAAGATGACATCACAAATTCCTGCCGCGTAAACCACGTTGACAAAGTAACCTAACAACCGGGTATACACCACTTCACAGGTTCACCATCACGGAAAAAAAAACCCCTCATATCCACCTCATCAAATTTCGGTTGCCTCTCTTTGCGCCTCCATTCTCCTTAAGCAATTACCCCCCCCCCCCCCCCACCCCGCCCCCCCCGCTCCCCCTTTCTGTGCACAAGTCACGCAGCAATTACTTTCCCTTGTTCTGTCAAAGTTATGGACCGGGCGGTCTCGGGAGACATAGGGTTGGCGTGTGGAACTCGCGTGTCGTAAATGGCCAAATTGCATTGCAGGCGTTCACCCCGTTCCATTTCGGGGGCTTTTAGCTCCTGCACTTTAGAAATGTTATGACGCCACGTTCAGCCAGTTTCGAGCGATCTCAAAGCCTGAGCGATTCGCTAACTTCGCATTGTTGATATATAAAAAATCATATTTGTATTTGTATTTCTTTTTTTTTTTTTATCACAACAGATTTCTCTACACTACAGCGCCACCCTTTTTTCTGTATTTTTTCCTGCGTGCACTTTTATCTGTTTTTCCTATCCAAGTGGATTTTTCTGCAGAATTTTTCCAGGAACAACCCTTTTGTTGCCGTGGGTTCTTTTACGTGCGCTAAGTGCATGCTGCACACGGGACCTCGGTTTATCGTCTCATCCGAATGACTAGCGTCCAGACCACCACTCAAGGTCTAGTGGAGGGGGAGATAATATCGGCGGCTGAGCCGTGATTCGAACCAGCGCGCTCAGATTCTCTCGCTTCCTAGGCGGACGCGTTACCTCTAGGCCATCACTCCACTGTATATATATATATATATATATATATATATATATATATATATATATATATATATATATACAGTGGCCTATATATATAACAACAGTTACAACAATAACAACAACACGACAATATCAAGAATGTAAAACCTGGTTTTAGAGATGTTTCCAGGTTCCTGATCAAATCGGAAGGGCAGTTACACTGTAAGAAAGCACACACATGCGCACGCACGCACGCACGCAAGCGCATACACACCCTAACACGAACACACGAACACACACACACACATACACACACGAACACACACACACACACACACACACACACACACACACACACACTCACGCATGCACGCACAAACACACACGCATGTCAGGTTTGACATTCCCGGTCACAGAACCTCAAGTTTTGTACAATGTTCGTTCTGAACTTTTTGCTCTGTAGGCCTATTGCCTGCTCCCAGTCCAAGTTGCCTGAGATTTGCTGAATTGAGACAATGGCTGATCATGTGTTCATTGGGGGTATTTCTGCAATAATTGTCTTCTTCCTAAATATGCATTTATTTAGTTACAACGTGTCACTCGATCAAAATACGAAAATTGATAAATAAATAAACAAAGAACAAATAAAATCAAAAATAGATAATCAAAATAAGATTAAAAAAAAAATACATGTATACTGTGAAATTCAAAAGTATTTGTATTAACTAAGCAGATCCCTCAAAAACATATGAACAGATAAGATGGGGGGAAAATCCACAAAAAGAAACGAAAAAAATGGGGCATTAAAAAGAAACCCATGTATAAAGAAAAACAAACAAACAGAAACAAACAAACAAACTAAATAACAAACAAACAAACAAACAACAATTCTTGCAAATAGAATTGCAGAATGGGATGTCATTGGACCTCATTCCAGTTTGGTTTTTTTCCCCCTCAATTTTATGGCCTACTCGTCAGTGTTTTCACAAGCCTGGCAAGCATTGGTGATAATTGAAAACAAGAGGAAGGAAGCGTTTAAGGACAAAGAAACGAAAGTGGGCGGCTCAGGAAGGCAGTTGTTAATAAATGAGAGGTCACACACGCGAATGGGGAGGGGGGGGGGAAGTGGGAATAAACAAACAACAACAACAAAAAAAGCCACAGAAAACGTGCGGTTGATAGAAAAGAGGAATATTTCTGGTACAGAAATTTCAGAAGACTGCAGGTTTCCCTTCAAAAAGGTGCTTTTGGCG
>NC_134883.1:31215161-31220161 GCF_041734735.1 Babylonia areolata
AGTCCCCATCAACGAAGCACTGGACGATCCGCCAACACCTCTTGAGACCCAGAAAGCAATCCGTCTGCTATCCAGTGGCAAAGCACCTGGCTCAGACTCCATACCAGCAGAGGTCTACAAGGATGGAGGCACTGTGCTGACTGAGAAGCTCCATCAGCTGTACTCACTCATGTGGAAAGAAGAGACGATCCCCCAGGATTTCAAAGATGCATCTATCATTCACTTGTACAAGCGAAAGGGGAACCGGCAAGCCTGTGATAACCATCGGGGCATTTCCTTGCTCTCCATCGCAGGCAAGATACTTGCCAGGATCCTACTAAACCGCCTCACAGCACACCTTAACCAAGGTCATTTGCCTGAGAGCCAATGTGGATTCCGGAAAGAGCGCGGAACCACCGACATGGTGTTTGCTGCAAGGCAGCTGCAAGAGAAATGTCAGGAGCAAAATGCTGATCTGTTCTCCACCTATGTCGACCTCACTAAGGCCTTCGACACCGTGAGTAGAGAGGGACTGTGGAAGATCATGGCCAAGTACGGATGCCCTCGGAAATTTATTTCCTTGGTCAGCCAATTCCATGAAGGCATGCAGGCTCGAGTCCAGGACAATGGCGAAACATCTGCTCCTTTTGCTGTCACAAATGGTGTCAAGCAAGGCTGCGTCCTGGCTCCAACGCTGTTCAGCCTCATGTTCTCTGCAATGCTTACTGATGCCTTCAGAGATGGCGATGTTGGAATCGGCCTAAAGTACCGAACAGATGGCAAGCTGTTTAACCTCAGAAGGCTTCAAGCAAAAACGAAGGTCATGACAGACATCATCAGAGACTTTTTGTTTGCTGATGATTGTGCCCTCAACGCTGGATCTGAAGCTGACATGCAACTCAGCGTCGACAAGTTTGCCACTGCCAGCAGGAACTTCGGCCTTACCATCAGCACGAGGAAAACTGAAGTTCTCCATCAGCCAGCCCCAGGGAAACCCTACGTTGAGCCCAACATCACAGTCAACGGTCAGAGACTCAGTGCGGTGGAGCGGTTCACATACCTTGGCAGCACACTGTCACGAAATGTGACAATCGACGATGAAGTGAACGTCAGGATTGCAAGAGCAAGCGCAACTTTTGGTAGACTCAATGCAAATGTCTGGAACAGAAGAGGCATTAGTCTTGAGACCAAGCTAAAGGTCTACAGAGCAGTAGTTCTCCCCACACTACTGTACGCCTGCGAAACTTGGACAGTGTACCAACGACATGCCAAGAAGCTGAACCACTTCCACACAACATGCCTCAGGAAGCTACTGAACATCAAGTGGCAAGACAGGACCCCAGACACAGAGGTGCTCGCAAAAGCCACCCTTCCCAGCATCTTCACCATCCTGATGAAGTCCCAGCTTCGCTGGGCTGGACACGTGGCGCGCATGCCAGACCATCGGCTGCCCAAAAGGCTCTTCTATGGCGAGCTGCAACAAGGGAAGAGATCACACGGAGGTCAGAAGAAGCGCTTCAGAGATACTCTGAAAGTCTCTCTGAAAGCGTTTGATATCAACCCTGACTCCTGGGAGGAATCTGCAGTGGACCGTGACAAATGCGCGCGCTGCTGTGCACAAAGGCGCCAAGTTGTGCGAGGCCAACAGGACTGCTGCAGCTGTTCAGAAGAGGCAGGCCAGAAAGTCACGGGCAAACAAGCTCCCTGACAATGGTATGCCTGTCTTTGTCTGCCCCAACTGTCAGCGAACATTTCGTGCGCAGATTGGACTATTCAGCCATCTGCGCATTCACAGATAGATTCATGAGCATCCTCCCCCCCACCCCACCACCACCCTCCCCCCATCCCCCAGCTGGATGACAACGATGGTCATCATCGATCTCGATGGACACACCACCACCATGTGTGTGTGTGTGTGTGTGTGTGTGTGTGTGTGTGTGTGTGTTCGTGTGTGTGTTGTGGTGTGTATGTGTGTGTGTGTGTGTGTGTGTGTGTGTGTGTGTGTTGTGGTGTGTGATTTTCGACAGTTACCTACATACTACCCCAGCCCCTCCCTCCTCTCTACACCCTCCATTATTCCCAATATACCATTACCTCACCCACCATGCTCACCGCTTTCTCCACGTCCACCTCTTCCTCAAGTGGTCACCCCTGCAGCTCCTTTCACCAGCTGTGGGTGGCTACAATGAGCTTGACCGCAGTATCAGTGTCAGTATCAGTAGCTCAAGGAGGCGCCACTGCGTTCGGACAAATCCATATACGCTACACCACATCTGCCAAGCAGATGCCTGACCAGCAGCGTAACCCAAAGCGCTTAGTCGGGCCTGGAGAAAAAAAACAAAACAAAAAAAACCCGCAACGAACTGCTAGTTTCAGAAACATTTGATTTTTTTTTTTATTAACGTGTTTGGTATGAATAATAACAACAGCAGCAACAACAACAACGCCATAGCGTTATATTACTGGTGGGAGGGGGGGAGGGTGGGGGGGGGGGGGGTCCTGTTGAAGATTTCTAGGCGGAAGACGTCTCCCTTTTTTTTTTGACATGTGGCATTTTGCTTGATTCCCCTGAAACACTATGATGACAACGCATCTCAACCATGACAGCATGGTCCACACAACAACTGTTTCAGTTCATGGGAAAGAAATGAAGAGGTGGGGTAGGTGTGTGTGTGTGTGTGTGTGGGGGGGGGGGGGGTGTCAGGTTGAAAACCAACCGATAAAAGTATCGATGTAAATGACATTTTTCAATTCAGTTCATTCCAAAATACTTTATTGTCTGCTTCAACCAAAGCAGAAAATTCTCTTTAGGCTCACTTAAAATAAAATACTCGTCAGCAAAAATCAAAGAGAGAGAGAGAGAGAGAGAGAGAGAGAGAGAGAGAGAGAGAGAGAGAGAGAGAGAGAAACAAAACAAACAACTGACACACCCTTCACTGATCACCATGCACGCATCAATTATTAATGGGTAAGATACTATTACATTATGATTTAGAGTGTAACAACTGTGTGTGTGTTGCGTGTGTGTCCGTGCGTGTGCATGCATCGTTATGTGCGTGAGCGCGCGTGTGCCTGTGTGTATGAGAGTGTGTGCGCGCCCAAGGGCGCGCGCGTATGTGTACGTTTCAATCATTATAAAAAGGAGAATATTCAGTAAAATAATTATAACATTTAAAAAGACAAATGCTCATCGACAAATAAAACCGAAAAACGAATGAGCAACTGGCACACCCTTCCTTGATCACAGCGTACATATGAACCATCATGTAAAAAGAAAACATTTAGGAAAGAAAAGAAAAATTACATTTTAAGATAAAGTGAAACATTTCATTGATATAAAAGGAAAAATTCACTAAGATAATTATAACATTTAAGAACATGAAATCACAGTTGAAGGGTCAAAACCGCCACCAAGACAAAAAGCATGTAAAACCCCTTTCACCCCCTTCTGCGGCAAAATAACACTGAGCACGCGCGTGCACGCACGCGCGCACACACACACACACACACACACACACGTGCGCGCACCCACACACTTCTCCTCTCACCACTCCCCTCACTTCTTACTTTACACGCATGCATGCGTACATGTTGGGAAGAAAGACAACTGGCATCATAACAATAAACAAATAACAGGGAATGGAATAAAAACATTATTTGAGCGAATTATTTATCACAGCAACAACAGAAGGGGCAAATGATTTTTTGTACACATTCTTCTTTGTAAGAGGGATTTTACATAGTCTACCAGAAGGGAGTTTCTGAAAGACATAGTTAAGTGGATGAGTGGAATCATTAAAAAAAAAAAAAAATTGGAGTGCTTCGAGAACCGAACGTTAGATTTTACATCCACGAAATGAAAGTTGACTGGGAGAGAAAATAAATATAAAAAAACCGAACAGACTGGAAAAGAAAGGAAAAGAAAAACAAAACAACAACGAACGATTACACAACAACAACAACAACAACAAACAAGAGGCAAAGCCTTCAAGACTCACTTGTGCTTCACGCTTTATCCTGTAAAGGAATCATTAGGAGGAAAAAAAAAAAGAAGAGATTTTAAAAATGGTTGAAAAGTACTCTGTATTAAATATGATGGATAAGCTTGGGAGAAGAAAAAAGAACAGAAAAAAAATGTAATGTTTAAGATGAGAAAGATCAGTTTAAAGCAAATTAAGTCCCCTAGCATTAATTACAGAGTAATTTCCCTTTTTTTTACTATCTGCACCAAAACGTTTGCAAAATAAATAAAACTTCCATGCTTAGCATAAGAAGTTCCTGTTTGAACAAAAAAATGATAATGACTGCTCTTGTTGTTGTGTCGAATATCAGATCAAAGTACCAAGTTTAGAGAATACAAAAAAACAACAAAAAAAACACACACAAAAAAAACACAAAAAAAACCAACAGTAAATGCAGTTTGCATATAATTAGGCTTCATTTTTTAAATTTTTTGTGCCCATCCCAGAGGTGCAATATTGTTTTAAACAAGAGGACTGGAAAGAACTGAATTTCTCCTATTTTTATGCCTAATTTGGTGTCAACTGACAAAGTATTTGCAGAGAAAATGTCAATGTTAAAGTTTACCACAGGACACACACACACACACACACACACACACAGACAACCGAACACCGGGTTAAAACATATCAGCAGCAGCAACAACAACCAGAACACAAGTCAATCACAAACAGGAAAATAACCGATGAAGAACAGTAGGTAACAAGATACATTTATTTCCCAACCAACTAAGCCGAAATCCACCTATCCATTCACCTTTCTACTACCCATCAGCCATGAACATAACGAAACAGAAGGACCAGTGTTTTAGTGTCAGA
Organism: Babylonia areolata; assembly: GCF_041734735.1. NCBI lineage: Eukaryota > Metazoa > Mollusca > Gastropoda > Neogastropoda > Buccinidae > Babylonia > Babylonia areolata. The sequence goes on from NC_134883.1 coordinate 31,219,979, forward strand.
AGGTGTAGCTGCATTGTTCAAAGGAAACACGTGGATGGCTCTTGGGGGGCATTCGATATTTTTTCCTGGGTCCATGAACACAACGCAATGTATGACTCCCACAACAACACCCCCATCCCCACCTCCATCCCAAACACACACACGCACGCACACACACACACACAGAAACACACAGACACACAC
>NC_134883.1:31225161-31230161 GCF_041734735.1 Babylonia areolata
TGCCTGTCTCTGTCTGTCTTTGTCTGTCTGTCTTTTTCTCTGTCTCTCTGTCTTTGTCACTATCTGTCTGTCTGCCTGCCTGTCTCTGTCTGTCTGTCATTCAGTCTGCCTGTCTGTCTTTGTCCGTCTGTCTTTTTCTGTCTGTCTTTGTCTCTGCCTGTCTGTCTGTCTGCCTGTCATTAAGTCTGTCTGTCTATCTGTCTGTCTGTCATTAAGTCTGTCTGTCATTAAGTCTGTCTGCCTGCCTGTCTCTGTCTCTCTCTGTCTGTCTGTCATTCAGTCTGTCTGCCTGCTGCCTGTCTCTGTCTGTCTGTCATTAAATCTGTCTGTCTGTCATTAAGTCTGTCTGCCTGCCTGTCTCTGTCTCTGTCTCTGTCTGTCTCTCTGTCATTCAGTCTGTCTGTCTGCCTGTCTCTGTCTGTCTTTGTCTGCCTGTCATTAAGTCTGTCTGCCTGCCTGTCTCTGTCTCTGTCTGTCTGTCTGTCATTCTCTCTCTCTCTCTCTCTCTCTCTCTCTCTCTCTCTCTCTCTGTGTCTCCATTTTCTCCAGGTTGGGTGGGTTTTTTTTCCCCCTGTGACACATTGTTAAAGTTATACTGAACAGAACCACATTGCTAGAGATCAATCAATCGGAAACGTGAATTGCACCAGATTACAACAGTAATTCCTGGACAGTGACATTAATATCTTCGTCACGTTCAGCTGCAGACAAACATCGCCTGGCCCACGCTTCACTCGTGCTGCTGTAAAGCAGTTGGACCAAATCTCTCTCTCTCTCTCTCTCTCTCTCTCTCTCTCTCTCTCTCTCTCAGCAAAGAATGAAGATATTTTTGGAGTGCTTAATCTAAATCAGGAAACTTCACTACAGTCACTTGCAAAATGTATTGCAGAAGCGAATAACATGCGACGAAAAACAACAACTCAACAATAATAAAATAGTATCAGGTGTTGCTCATTGTGAAAAGTGAAATCTGTGTTGTCATTCTCATATGGAAAATATTTATGTTATACATTTATATATGTTTTTGTTTTTATTTCTCACTACATGCCATTACTTTGAATGGATGGTCGAACTGCACTTTGTTGCACAGATTGATTGATTTCGTTTTGGCTTTGGTTTTCATCAATATTATTACTATTGATGCATGTTGTTATTTGTATTATGAACCCCCATGTCATTAGGGCTGTAAAGCTATTGACATTAAAGTGTTCAGTGTTCAGTGTTCAGTGTTCTCTCTCTCTCTCTCTCTCTCTCTCTCTCTCGCCATCTGTTGAGTGGATTCCCCTTGTCCTGTCCTTCACCCTTTCATTCCTACCCCATAGCTGCACCAGAATCATCATCATCCTCATTATCCTCCTCCTCCTCATCATCATCCTCCTCTTCCTCCTCCTCCTCCTCCTTCTTATCATCATCCTCATCCTTTTATTCCTACCCCATTGCTGCACCAGAATCCTCCTCCTCCTCATCAACATCCTCATCATCCTCATCCTCATCATCCTCATAATCATCATCATCATCTTAACCATCATCATCATCACCCTCCTCCTCCTCCTCATCCTCATCCTCATAATCATCATCATCATCATCATCATCCTCATCCTCATCATCTTAATCATCATCATCATCACCCTCCTCCTCCTCCTTCTCACCATCATCATCATCCTCTTCCTCCTCATCCTCATAATCATCATCACATCAAAATCCTCCTCCTCCTCCTCCTCCTCCTCATCATCATCCTTTCAATCCTACCCCATTGTTGCACCAGAATCCTCCTCCTCCTCATCATCATCATACTCATCTCATCATCATAATCATCATCATCATCATAATCCTCCTCCTCCTCATCATCATCGTGATCATCCCAGCCACCCACCTGACAAGAAAATACGGCTGATGAGCCGACAGCTTCAACGATTACTCTAGCCACAGTATATTAGGATATTCATAACATCATCCTGAATATTAAAAAAAAAGAAGAAAAAAAAAGAAAGAAATCTAATGCATACACACTTTCCCCCATGAAAATAAAACAAAACAAAAACACACCAACGTATAAAAATACAACCCTTTCATCGTACTGTTTGCGATGAATGGAAGGTAAATAACCGTCTCTCATAACCGTATCCCTTTTTCACTTCCTCCTCCTCATTTTCCTAACACAACACACACACACACACACACACACACACACAACACAGCACAACACACAACACACACACACACACACACACACATACACACACACACACACGCGCGCGTCTATTCTCCCCATAAGAAACCCCCAAAGCCCAATCATGCTGGGAGAGGGGAGGGGGAAGTGGGGGATGGGGAGGGGGGTGGGGGGGGGGGGGGTGGCTGCTGTAGCAGACTGCACAGTTTACACGCCAAGGTCCTGGACGGACAATTCAGCGCCCCCCTTCATAACGAGGAGCAAATGGCCGGCAGATGTATATGAAGGCAATTCTCGCGCTTTGTGAGCCCCTCATCGATTGGTCCATTTTCTCCCTGCCCCACACCATCCCCACCCCCTCTCCTCCCCTCACCCCCTCACCCCCCCCCCACTCCCCGCCCACACACACACACACCACACCCCCTGCCTGATTTCTGTCCATTTCAGCCCCTGGATCGTCCATCTTGAATGAGGCGATAATTGGCCTTTGATTCCGGTCGCCATGTCTGCCGGCTCACCGAGACCGGCGATTAACGCATGGGATTGCCGTCGTTGTTTTTTTTTTTTTTCCCTCCCAGCGTTCAATGTTGGATGGCCGGGACGGCACTCGCTTGGCGACGTTCCATTATTTTTCACACTGCCACTGAGGGGGGGGGGGGGGGGGGGGGGGGGGGGGGGGGGGGGGGGGGGGGGTAGGGGGCTTCATCAACTGGCCTATTGTGGGGGGGCTTGGCTGTGAGGAAAACAGCTTTTTGACGAATGGCTGACTTGATGGAGGTCAGGATTTATGTGAGTGAGCTGAAACATCGCAGTGGGGTGGGTGGTGGTGGAGGGGTTATGGGTGTGTGTGTGTGTGGGGGGGATGTGGGAAGAGCGGGGGAAGGGGGGTGGGGTGGAGGTGGGTGGGGGGGTGGGGGGCGAGGGGGTGAGGGAGAGGGATGGTTGTGGATGTGGTTGTATATTATGGAGGAAGCATAACCCTCCCTTACCATCACCTCTCCACCCCCCCCCCCCTACCCCCACCCCACCCCCACCCCCAACGCACCCTACAACTCTCCATCAGTCTCCTTCCCGTCCTGGTGTTATAAGGACCCCCCCCCCCCCCCCCCCCGCATCCCCCCCCCCTCCCGAAAAAAAAAAGAAATGACATATCGCTTTATCGCTTTTTTGTGGGGAAAGCAAACGTCACATTCATACGCGCGTTGTGTGTTGAATTATATCGTGTTGTATTTGCATCGCATTACCAAACGTATTTCAGTGTATAACTTTCAGAATTTTTGCTCCCTTCGGAAAGGGGACTGATGCTGCCACAGTACAGTTGTCGTGGTACAGCCCTGATAGTTCGTACAGCCTGGATCCGAACGCAGGCACATTAAATTTTGCTTCTTTGTTCTGATAAAATAAAACCATTCACAAGGAGAACACTCCACCATAGATCAAAATACCAACATTGGAAAATAAAATCCAGGGCATATATATATATATATATACATACATATATACATATATATATATATATATATATATATATATAACAACAAAAAACATAACACATGACATGTGTGTGTGTGTGTGTGTGTGTGTGTGTGTGTGTGTGTGCCATGAAAGTATCGCTAAATTTTCAACTTTTGCACATCACTGCTTTCAGATGGAGACTTTAATGATAATAATGATAATGATAATATTTTATTTTTATATAGTGCAATAATACAAGCATAAGCAAGCTCTAAGCGCGTTACAATCCAGTACCTAAAGTGAAACAAGAAAGCATATAAAAAGTAGTAGAAACATAAAAACAGAATCATTAATATTAAAAAAAAACACAATGCATAAAACTCAAAAAGTAACATACTATCAATACTACAACTGTTACACTCCAACACTCACACTAACACCCACGCACAGACACACACACACATGATTAAACGGCTGAAATGACAGCAATGTTCACTTCAAATACATACATGTAAAAAGGAACATAATTGTAATCTGCATGCCATAGATTTTTGTAAAAATTGTAAAATAAAATTTTGGATAGAAAAGGTAAAAGGGGTAAAAATCGGATCATTCTCCCTTTCGAACCACACCACCACCATCCATCTACCCACTCCCTTTGATGGTGATGGTGATGATGGTGATGATGGTGATGGTGATGATGGTGATGATAGTGATGACGATGGTGATGATGGTGATGGTGATGATAGTGATGGTGATGATGATGGTGGTGAATTCCTCATGATGATGATGATGGTGATGATGATGATGATGAAGAAGAAGAAGAAGAAGAAGAAGAAGGTGATAATGATGATGATGACGATGGTGATGATGATGACGATGATGATTGTCACATTTTTCTAATTGTGTAAATGGCTAAAACTTCACTAAATCATAGTAACGTTTACGTTATATGTTCCCATCTATCTGAGGTTATGGGATCCAGTCACATTTTAGGGACATACGCAAGAAAGGAAAATGCAGAGAGTTACAGCGGGGGTGGGGTGGGGGGGTGGGGGGTGGATGTGGTGTGTGGGGGGTGTTGAGGAGGGGATGGGGTAGGGAGGGTAGGGGTACCTATTCAGCACTCAACTCGCACCACCCAAAATGGCATGTTCAGAACAGCACTGAGCTCAGTTATATCTTGAGGCGCGCACACAAGAGATTCGAACTCGTTTTAGCCTTCGAAACGGTAATTTGGCGCGCTCAGCACAATTAAAGCCACGCGGGAACATTCTATTCAATGAGACGGATATCGTTTTTTCTTTTCTTAATTTTTGCCATTTTCCCCCCTTCTTTTTATTATTATTTTTATTTAACTTCTGCCTCCAAAATG
>NC_134883.1:31232661-31235161 GCF_041734735.1 Babylonia areolata
ATTATTCTGGTGTATCTTGGGCATTCAAAAATCTTTAAGGGCAATAAAAATTCTTTTTAAGTCCGCGGTAAAAGAGACGTGGCTATCGCTGCAATGACACTGCAACATTTAGCCGTTTTCTCTAGATCTAGATAGATGTACAAGTTTAGTTACACCCGCCGGGAATGTAGTACGACACGGTCGATTCAATTTCTCTTTTATGTTCATTCTAGTTTTATAGTTTTAAAGTTGATATGAAAATTGAGTGTTTTGTTAAACTAATAACATGTAGAGCCAAGTACAAGTACTTCTAAACGTCGTGAAAAGGACTTCATTTTGAGAAAAGTCAAGACTGGAAATTTTTTCGCTTCATCAATTCAAGGGTATTAACTTGCATGGTTTACAATTTTTAACTGTGAATTCCGACTGATTCTGTGGTTATTTTTATGGCAGTTTGGGGCATAATCCAGTAAGTGATGAGGCGTTCACAAATCTTTCTCTGAATAAATATTTAACGGTCTCCTTCTCCAACTTTCCATCACATGTTATCGTGTATTGTCGATTGAATATACGATTGAACGGGCAGGCCAACAACTTGAAACAAAATGGCGTCCTTCGCATTCGCGAAGAATATGAACACGCGCTTTGAATGTGTATAAATATGTGTACGCAACTGATTTTTGCCCATGACCTTCAGGGCTCAGCCAATAGATGTATAAAGTCCACTCGTCGTGTTGATTTTAGTATTTTCCGAAAAAGACCACTTGGGCGAATGAACATAGTGAAAGCCCTGTACACTGAGAGTAAAACACACAAGCTTTTTATGTATTGAGTATAATTTCAAAATGCAATGTTTAAGATGAGAAATATCAGTTTAAAGCAAATGAAGTCCCCTAGCATTAATTACAGATCAATTTCCCTGTTTTACTATCTGCACCAAAACGTTTGCAAAATAAATAAAACTTCCATGCTTAGCAAAAGAAGTTCCTGTTTGAACAAAAAATGATAATAATGACTGCTCTTGTTGTTGTGTCAGAATATCAGATCAAAGTGCCAAGTTTATAGAATTAAAAAAATAACAAAATAACAGTAAATGCAGTTTGCATATAATTTGGCTTCTTTTTATATATTATTTTTTGCGCCCATCCCACAGGTGCAATATTGTTTTAAACAAGATGACTGAAAAGAACTGAATTTTCCCTATTTTTATGCCTAATTTGGTGTCAACTGACCAAGTATTTGCAGAGAAAATGTGAATGTTAAAGTTTACCACAGACACACACACACACACACACACACACACACACACACACACACACACACACACACACACACACACACACACAGACAACCGAACTCCGGGTTAAATCATAGACTCACTTTGTTTACACAAGTGAGTCAAAAAACCAAACTAGATACCTAGATAAATAGAAATATATAGATAGATTAATTGATATCTACACACATACATGTGTATACAGATAGATATATATTAGAGATATATAGATAGATTAATTTATACATACACACATACATGCGTACACAGATATATATATATATATATATATATATATATATATATATATATGTGTGTGTGTGTGTGTGTGTGTGTGTGTGTGTGTAGATAAACTGATGCATAAACACATACATACGTGCATAGATAGACAGGTAGATAGATTGATAGACATACACACACAGACACTTACTCAAGAAACACACACAAATTTATAATTCAACAACAACAAAACATGCACTGAAAATAAACAAATAAGTTAATGAATTGAAGTAATGAATAGATGATTACATGAAAAATTAACGAACGAATGCATAGATAAACAATCAAATCGAGTGATGGCCTGGAGGTAACGCGTCCGCCTAGGAAGCGAGATAATCTGAGCGCGCTGGTTCGAATCACGGCTCAGCCGCCGATATTTTCTCCCCCTCCACTAGACCTTGAGTGTTGGTCTGGATGCTAGTCATTCGGATGAGACGATAAACCGAGGTCCCGTGTGCAACATGCACTTAGCGCACGTAAAAGAACCCACGGCAACAAAAGGGTTGTTCCTGACAAAATTCAGTAGAAATATCCACTTCGATAGGGAAAACAAATAAAGCTGCACGTAGGAACAAAAAAAAAATGGGTGGCGATGTCAGTGTAGGGACGCGCTCTCCCTGGGGAGGGCAGCCCGAATTTCACACACAGAGAGAGATCTGTTGTGATAAAAGAAATACAAACACAAATACAAATAAATAAATATCAAAATAGATAAGTAAACACGGAAAGAAACAACTGAAACAAATAAATGAAATGCATGCGCAAACAAAAACCAGCATGTTACTTCCCACCAAGTGACAAAAGACCTGTCGCCAAGGAGAGACCCTAAAACTGTGAACACATAATAAAATTCCGATTATCTGCCACATAAAATGTAAATTATGAAATTATCTAATCAAAAATTTCCCACCATATCAGAAGCAATCGCATTTTGATTATACCCAGCCATAATTAATGGTCGGCGAA
>NC_134883.1:31240161-31245161 GCF_041734735.1 Babylonia areolata
GTAATCCATTTCAGCGTTCGGGGGGTTATGGAAAACAAGAACATACCCAACAAGCACCCCCCCCCCCCCCCCCGTCAACCCCCCCCCCCCCCCCGGCCCCCTTCCTACATGGCTGGGTAAATAAACAAAACGGTCATACACGTAAAATGATGGGCACAATGGCCGACTGGTTAAAGCGTTGGACTTTTAATCTGAGGGTTCCGGGTTCGAATCTCGGTAAGGGCGGCTGCTGTGTAAAGGGTGAAGATTTTTCCGATCTCCCAGGTCAACATAATATGTGCAGACCTGTTAGTGCCTGAACCCCCTGCGTGTGTATACTCACGCAGATGATCAGTCACGCACGTTAAAGATCCTGTAATCTATGTCAGCGTTCGGTGGGTCAAGGAAAACAAGAACATACCCAACCTGCACACCCCGAAAACGGAGTATGGCTGTCTACATGGCTGGGTGAATAAACAAAACGGTCATGCACATAAAATGTTACATGTCTGTCTCAGTGTGTGTGTGTGTGTGTGTGTGTGTGTGTGTGTGTGTGTGTGTGTGTGTGTGTGTGTGTGTGTGTGTGTGTGTGTGTGTGTGTGTGTGTGTGTGTGTGACGTGTGTGTGAGTGGCGTGGGAAGATGTGTAATGCGGCTTGGCTGACTGAAATGGAGGGGCATGAGAATTTCAATAACCTGTATATTTGTATATTGATGTGGATACTTATATATTGATGTGGATACTTATATAGCTCTAAGCGCTTTACATACACGGGGACATTTGCACCACAGGCTGCCTACCTGGGTAGAGCCGACTGACGGCTGCCACTGGGCGCTCATCATTCGTTTCCTGTGTCATTCAATCAGATTTCAGACGCACACATATACACACTCACACAGATATGTAACATTTTACGTGTATGACCGTTTTTTTATTTATTTACCCCGCCATGTAGGCAGCCATACTCCGTTTTCGGGGGTGTGCATGCTGGGTATATTCTTGTTTCCATAACCCACCGAACGCTGAAATGGATTACAGGATCTTTAACGTGCGTATTTGATCTTCTGCGTGCGCATACACACGAAGGGGGTTCAGGCACTAGCAGGTCTGCACATATGTTGACCTGGGAGATCGGAAAAATCTCCACCCTTTACCCACCAGGTGCACCGAGATTCGAACCCAGGACCCTCAGATTGAAAGTCCAGCGCTTTAACCATTCGGCTTTATATAGCTATCTTGCTTCTGGTGCCATTTAAATGATCTTTTTATTTTTTATTTTTCATTTTATTTGTTTCTTGTTGTTGTTTTTATGTTGGACAAGTGCTGCTGCCAAAAAGAAAATCTCTGTACCGAGGCATAGACAATAAAGGTTGTGTATTATTCGTATTCGCCTTTCTATGCCATGCCCGGGACACAGAAGATGTAAATTCACTGCTTCGATATCCGTTAAAAAAAAAAACCCAAATAACAAAAAAACCTGTGTGGCGTTCAAAAGTTTAAATTGACCTATGTGAAAGGCAATTAACTAAGAATGAATTAATGTTGTGTATTCGTATTCGCGCATTCGTATTCGCCTTTCTATGCCATGCCAAGGAACACAGAAGATGTGAATTCACTGCCTCGATATCCGTAAAAAAAAAAACCCAAAAAACCTGTGGGGCGTTTTAGCCTTCTAACTTGACCTATGTGAAAGGCAATCAACTAAGAACTAATTAATGTAAACGTGGCTGACCCCCTTTTTTTCGGGAGGGAGGTGGGAGGAGGAGTCGGGGGTGAGGGTTGAGGTGGGGGTAGGGGGGGGGTGAGTGGGCAAGGTGGCGGATGGGTGGGTTCGGGTTTATTTTACATTAGTGTTGAACGTGTTGTTGTTGTTTTTAAGTGTGTGTGTGTGTGTGTGTGTGTGTGTGTGTGTGTGTGTGTGTGTGTGTGTGTGTGTGTGTGTGTGTGTGTGTGTGTGTGTGTGTGGATTCTTTCTCCGTCTTTGTATGTCTCTGTTTGTGTGTCTCTGTCCATGTCTCTGTCTCTGTATGTTTTTCCGTCTCACTCCCACCCCTCCCTCTCTCTCTCTCTCTCTCTCTCTCTCTCTCTGTCTCTCTCTCACTCACTCAGTATCTCTCTCTCATCATCATCAACATCATCTCTCTCTCTCTCAAGTACTTGTAGAGTCAATGTTGCTCCTCACCACCCATATGTAATGTATTTCGTAGTTGAATTTTTATCAGACATGTACATTAATTTTGTTTGCACTTGTCATGAAAGGGGCTGTTAGACTTTGTCATTGATTAAAACCATTCTGTGTTCAGTGTACAGTGCTCTCTCTCTCTCTCTCTCTCTCTCTCTCTCGCTCGCTCGCTCGCTCGCTCTGTGTATCTCTCTCCGTCTCCCTCTCTTAAGTCCTCTGTCTTTCCGTCTGTTACTCTGTCTCTGTCTCTCTATCTCTCTCCCTCTCTCGCCACACCACACACACACACACACACACACACACACACACACACACACACACACAGATAGGCACGGAACAATTATCACCAACAGAACAGTAAAAACTGACGCGGTGAACGGAAAAATGGGTAGACAAACAGCATTAGTTAATAAGCAAATGAAAACAAAAAAAGACGATAAAATCCAAACAAAGAAACAATAAAAAGGACAACATAAAACAACCACAACCACTCAACACATTTCCTTTAATTTAACATTGCTGCAAGGCTGACTGACGCGCTTGACAGAAAATGGAAGGTAAGCAAACTCTTGAAGTGGGAATGGTGGAAGAATTGGAGGAAGGAGAAGAGGAAGAGGAGGAGGAAGAGGAGGGGAAAGAGGAAGAGGAGGAGGTGGAGGAAGAGGAGGCGGAGTAGGAGGAAGAGCAGGAAGAGGAGAAGGAAGAGGCAGAGGAGGAAGAGGTAGAGGAGGAGGAGGAAGCGGAAGAGGAGCAGGAGGAGGAAGAGGAGCAGGAGGAGGAGGAAGAGGTAGAGGAGGAAAAGGAAGAGAAGGAGGAGAAAGAGGGGGAGAAGGAAGAGGAAGAGGAGGAGGAGGAAGGAGGAAGAGGAAGAGAAGGTGGAAGGTAGAGGAGGAAGAGGGGGAGGGAGAGGTAGAGGAGGTAGAGGAGGAAGAAGAGGAAGAGGAGGAGGAAGGGGAGGAAGAGGAGGAACGAAGAGCAGAAAGGGAGAAGAAAGGGGAGGGAAGTGTCAGGAAAATATGACAGCCCTATCGCACGCAGAAGATCAAATACGCACGTTAAAGATCCTGTAATCCATGGTAGGTTATAGAAACCAGCGCGCTCAGATTCTCTCGCTTCCTAGGCGAGACGCGTTACCTCCAGGCCATCACTCCACAAAGATGTATTGCCGGTTGTCGTACAGGAAAATTAGTGATATACTGGAAAGAGACTTTAAAAAATAAGTGCTTCAATTTAGCGATAAAACCTTGTCACCGGACTCTTTCACATTTTGGTCTGATTCGCAGACCAGTTTTAAAGTTTCATTTTCAGACTGTTATAATCACAATTCATTACGGACTAAACATTGCCCTAATATCAAGCGCACTTGTTTTGAGTGACATGACTGTGAAATATCTGTTACTGGTTGTTTTGTTTTTTTTGCATGTTTTTTGTTTGTTTGTTTGTTTTGTTTTTACTGTGAATTGATGAAGCCTTACCTACAGGAAAATGTATCATTACAAGTCATTTGGAACGTTAATTAAAAACCAACAACAACAACAACGCCCCCCCCCCCCACACACACACACACACCCGCCCCCTCCTCAAACCCCAAACTTTTTATATTCAGTATCAGTTGTTTCTCTCGTTAAATCAACGACTTCTCTCTTTAACGACTTGCTTTAATTGTACTTGAAGATTTATTTCAAATTTCCACCTGTGGTTCCACCCACCTAGTACCCGGTCTACCCCCAACCGGTGCACGGTTCACCTCTCTCTTCCTCTCCGACCTTTTAAACGATGACATTCAAATGTGAAGATTAACTACTACTTGAACAAAATGTCTGCGATCACCAGTTCTGTGTGACGGGACATCAAACAAAAATTCCACTCCACTTGTTCGGTCAACAGCCATGTGTAAACATCACCTTCACCATTCCCCAGCACAATTACACACACACACACACACACACACACACACACACACACACACACACACACACACACACACACACACACACACACATCCCTTCACACACACACAGACGCAGACACACACACACACACACACACACAGACACACACACACATCCCTTCACACACACACAGACGCACACACACACACCTTCACACACACCCACACACTCACACACACACATACACACATACAGACAACACACACACACTCTCTCTCTCTCTCTCACACACACACACACACACACACACACACACACACACACACACAGACACAGACACAGATACAGACACACACACACTCTATCTCTCTCCCTCTCTCCCCCTCTCTCCCTCTCTCTATCTTTACCCTCTTAGCCCTCTTTACTTAAAAAAAAAAAAAGAAAAAAAAAAGTCACACACGGCACACATAATATACATAATCCGATGACTGTATGCATACAGGGTCCACTCTCCTCCCCACCCCCCGCCCCCCCACACCCTACCCACACTCCACCCACCTACCTCTCAGCCTTGCTTTTGAAGAGCTGGGTAAGCTGCACACAGTATGCCTCTCAACGTTAATCTGTAACCTGATACTGCCCCTCCAGAACAATGCAGATTAGCATAAGTCTACACAGTGTAAGAGAAGAGATAAAAGGTGGGAGGGAGGAGGGGGGGGGGTGGATGGTACGAGAGGAGGTGGCCGGGGCGGGGGGTTGGAGGTGGAATGGGGTGGGGTGGGTGGTGGGTGCTGGAGCTGTTGTAGGCCTACTGTATATATATCTACAGTACAGGTCACTAACTAGTGTGCGTGAAAACGATGATTATGTTGTTCGTTCTTCCTATAGGTACAGCTTTTTCTCTGTCTGTGTCTCTGTCTTCTGTGTGTCTGTGTCTGTGTTTGTGT
>NC_134883.1:31255161-31270161 GCF_041734735.1 Babylonia areolata
GAAAACACAGCACAATACAATACAATACAACACAATACAATACAATACAATACATCGCAGCAATGGACAGGAAAACACAGCACATTACAATACAATACAATACAACACAATACAATACAATACAATACATCGCAGCAATGGACAGGAAAACACAGCACATTACAACACAATACAACACAATACAATACAATACAATACATCGCAGCAATGGACAGGAAAACACAGCACAATACATTACAATACAATACAATACAACACAATACAATACAACACAATACATAGCAGCAAAGGGCAGGAAAACAAAGAACAGCACAGTACAATACAACACAACACAATACAACACAATACATCGCAGCAAAGGACAGGGAAACACAGCACAATACAATACAATACATGTTCAGTTTTCAGTTTCTAAAGGCAGCGTCGCTGCATTCGAACTAATCCATATACGCTACGCCACATCTGCTAGGCAGATGCCTGACCAGTAGCATAACCCAACGCGCTTACAATACGATACACTACGATACAACACAATACAATACAATACAACACAATACAATACAACAGACACAATACATTTTTACACGCTATGGTTTTCCACCCCAAGTTTCAAGCGGGAGTCTCACTTTCTAGCAAGTACTATGGTTGCCATGGCAACATGACCAGCGAACGCATAATGATATAATTATAATTTGCCATCCATCACTTTGTCATGGGTTCATTTTGTTTTAACTGCTATGTACATTTGTGCAATTTCATTTTGCGTTAATTAATGTCTCATACTAACCTAGAGTAGGCTGTCAACAAGGTTTTAACCAACATGTTGGGGTTTGTGCTCAGGTAAGGGAATACGATCTCTCTCTCTCTCTCTCTCTCTCTCTCTCTTTTCCTTAAAAAAGAAGGTGAGAAAAAAGAAAAAAAAGAAGAAAAAAAGGTGGTGTATTGTATGTGGATCAGTCTGAAAGATTTGACATCTCTTTCAAAACCCGAAACTGAAACTTGAAAATCAACACAACATCTCTTGACACGTTGTTCAACAGGGTTCCCGCCTCGCCGCCGCCACAGAATCTGACAAGTTTTGTGTTATCTTCTTCTACGTTGCTCGTCGTCATCAACTGCATCGTCGTCGTCGTCGTCATCGTCGTCGTCACCGTCGTCGTCACCGTCGTGGTGGTGTTTGTCGCCAGTGGCGGTGGTCGTTGTTTGGTGTTGGACTATGGGTCACGTGGGATGCTGGTCACCGTCGCTGTTGGTGGTGGTGGTGGTGCTGATTCTGACGGCGATGACAGCCATTGGTGAGTGGGATCTTGTGCTGTGGTTGTGTTGTGTTGTGTTGTGTTGTTTTGTGTTTGTGGCTGTGTTGTGTTGTGGCTGTGTTGTGGTTGTGTTGTGTTGTGGTTGTGTTGTGTTGTGTTTGTGGCTGTGTTGTGTTGTGGTTGTGTTGTGTTGTGGTTGTGGCTGTGTTGTGGTTGTGTTGTGTTGTGGTTGTGTTGTGTTGTGTTTGTGGTTGTGGTTGTGTTGTGTTGTGTTTGTGTTTGTGGCTGTGTTGTGTTGTGGCTGTGTTGTGTTGTGTTGTGTTGTGGCTGTGTTGTGTTGTGTTGTGGCTGTGTTGTGTTTGTGGCTGTGTTGTGTTTGTGGCTGTGTTGTGGTTGTGTTGTGTTGTGTTGTGGCTGTGTTGTGTTGTGGCTGTGTTGTGTTGTGGCTGTGTTGTGTTGTGGCTGTGTTGTGGCTGTGTTGTGTTGTGTTGTGGCTGTGTTGTTTTCTGTTTGTGGTTGTTTTGTGTTGTGGCTGTGTTGTGTTGTGGCTGTGTTGTGGCTGTGTTGTGTTGTGGTTGTGTTGTGTTGTGGCTGTGTTGTGTTGTGTTGTGGCTGTGTTGTGGCTGTGTTGTGTTGTATTGTGGCTGTGTTGTGTTGTGTTGTGGCTGTGTTGTTTTCTGTTTGTGGTTGTGTTGTGTTGTGGTTGTGTTGTGTTGTGGCTGTGTTGTGTTGTGTTGTGGCTGTGTTGTGGCTGTGTTGTGTTGTGTTGTGGCTGTGTTGTGTTGTGCTGCGTTGTGTTGTGTGGTGTTGTGTGGTGTGCTGTGCTGTGCTGTGTTGTGCTGTGTTGTGTTGCGTTGTGTTGTGGTTGTGTTGTGTTGTGTTGTGCTGTGTTGGATTGTGTTGTGCTGTGCTATGCTGTGCTGTTTGCGTGATTTTGTTGCTTTGTTATTGCTGCTGTTGTTGCTGTTATTGTTGTTCTCGCTATTTAAATTATTATTATCATTGTTGTCCTTCTCCCTTCTCAGCCCTCTCCTCCTCCTCCTCCTCCTCTTCCTTCTCCTCTCCTCCTCTTCCTCCTCCTTCTCCTCCTCCTCTTCCTCCTCCTCTTCGTCGTTCTCCTCCATCACCCCCTGCCCCTTTTCTTCTTCTTTACACACACACACACACACACACACACGCGCGCGCACGCACGCACCCCCCCCCCCCCACATATATATGTGTGGGTGTGCGTGCGTGCGTGTGTGTGTGCGTGTGTGTAGATGAAAAAAAAAGGTGACTACAAGACCTTTTAATTAAAACGTCGTTTAAAAAAAAATGTCAAAAGATGATATAAAATCAAATGTACCTTTTGATGAAGATTAAAAGCACGACGTTTCCAAACTGTGACTTCTTTTTTTCAAGTGAAGAGGCGTTGGCAGGCCACAGGAGTCTGAACTGAGGAGGTGAGTTCTACTCAATGGCTGGAGAGACTGCTCTGTTCAGCTCACTGATTTGTTGGAGGAGAGGGGGAGGTTGGGAAAGGGGTGAGGGTGTGGTGCGAGGAAAAAGAAACAGGAGGAGGTCGAGGGGTGGGGGGAGGGGGTGGAAGGAAGAGAGAGCTGTGTGTGTCCCGCTCTGACACCCTCTCTCTACCCCCGTCCCCCTTTCTTCATTATATATATATATATATATATATATATATATATATATATATATATATAGATAGATATATATATATATATATATATATATATATATGCTATCTGTTGTAATGTCTTGAACTGCATACCGTTCTCATCGAAACAAACTCTTTCTCACTGTCTCTGTCTCTGTCTGTCTGTCTGTCTGTCTCTGTCTCTCTCTCTCTCTCTCTCTCTCTCTCTCTCTGTGTGTGTGTGTGTGTGTTTAGAGAAAGAACGTTGACCAACAGATTTAAGCCACTGCACACTCATATGGCGCGGAAATTCTTCTGTAAATCTAGTTACACTTTTACATTTTTTTCAGTTGTGAAGGCTAGTTTCATGAACAATTTTGAAGACTGTATATATATGAATCCGATATTGGCTTGTATGAATCTTGGTATTGAAATGAATTTATTTCTCATGTATGCCAGAAAATTTGAGGATTTGTTCCTAATTCCTCTCATTGTTGGCCTTGGGGAAACTTAGTGCAGGAGATGTGTGTTGCTTAATCAAACACACACACACACACACATACACACACACACACACACACACACACATTCACACTCACTCACACACACACACACACACACACACACACAGAGCTTTCCCGCGGAGTTTTAATGCTTTTTTTTTTCCTTTTTTTTTTTTTTTGTAATACTGGTCATCACACATGAACGCCATGGATAATTCAGAAGACACAGCGTAGCAATGCCGAGCACTTATAGCGTCATACCATGCAGTGATGATGTTTCCAATTCCGGTTTGGTGGGTGGTGGTGTTGGTGGTGTTGGTGGTGATGGGTATCGAGTGGAGGGGAGGGGTGGGGCGAGGTGGAACTGCAGTGTTTGTAAACTGTGTCGGGTTATTTGTGACTGAGAGTATCATCGGTTATCGTTTTGTAAGTGCACACACACCGCCATCGTTTGTGAGTGCAAGTGGTAGGTTATTGTCTTGCGAGTGCAAGTGTTGGGGTCGTTCGCGAGTGCAAGTGTTGTGCTTTTTTGTTTTTTTTTTTTGTGAGTGCAAGTGTTGTGTCAATAGTTTGTGAGTGCAATTGTTGGGGTTATCGTTTTTGTGAGTGCATGTGTTGGGGTCGTTTGTTTGTGAGTGCAAGTGTTGTGCTTTTGATTCGCGAGTGCATGTGTTGGGTCGTTTAGTTTGTGAGTGGAAGTGTTGGGGTTATCGTTTTGTATGTGAATAGATTAGGTCGTTAGTTTGTGAGTGCAAGTGTTGGGCTATCGTTTGGTGAGTGTATATGTTGGGTCGTTTGCGAGTGCAAGTGTTGGGTTATTCAGTGTTGTGTGAGTGCATGTGTTGGGTTGTTTCGTGTGTAAGCGCAAGCGTTGGGTCATTAGTTTGTGAGTGTGAGTGACGGCCGGGCTATCTGTATGCGCAGTTGTGGAACAGAATAATTACAGAGTGGTAAAATGTAGTTCTGACGATTTTGAGAACGGACGGTTCTGAAGCGAAATGTGTCTCAGTCCATCACGTGGGTTCACAAGAATACCACACACACACACACACACACACACACACACACACACACACACACACACACACACACACACACACACACACACACACAGTATCTCATTATTATTCTCACACCACTTACCCCCAAACCACCACCACTCCCAGCCCCCACGCTGTGACCCAGCAGTTCACAGCACGCCTCAGGGACACTCACCGAAGGAGTCCCTGCGCTGCTGATGATAGACAACAGTGGTGTTCAGTGTGGTTCCTGTAATTGCCCATTCCCAGCGGGACAAGCGGTGTCGTGTTCTAGAAAGAGCGGCCCCGCAAATCCAACATGCAAAGAGTTCACACTGTATTCGAAACTTGCTACGAGGTTGTCAGAATCTCGGTTCTTCTTCTTCTTCATTTTCTTTTTCATTCAATCATTCATTCATTCGTTCGTTCATTCATTCATTTTTTTTTCTTTCTGTCTGTCTGTCTTTCTTTCTCCTCCTTCGTTCTCATTATTATTGTTATGATATGACTGCGGATTGATGCATGTGAATTTCTTCATTCGCCCGAGAAAAAAAGAATAGAGTTGGGGGGTCGGAGGGGAGGGGGGGGGGCAAGGAGGGTGGGGCACATCAAACACACACACGTACATACACACACACACACACACACACACACACACACACACACACACATACACATACGTACGTACGTACATGCACACTCGTACGTACACACACACACTCTCTCTCTCTCTCTCTCTCACACACACACACACACACACACACACACACACACACACACACATACACACGCATACAACAACAACAACAACAATAACAACACAACACAACACACGCCTACGCATCTGTGAACATTTTTGTATGTTTGTTTGTTTGTTTAATTTTCCTATCCTTTGCAAGACTTACAGACTATGTTGTCGTTCCGTACGTTTTTTCAGGTGAGTAGGAAAACAACACTCATACCCACTTGACTAATAATGTTTGATCAGTTCAAAATACCGACCACCCTTTTCCCCAAGAAGATCAAACATGAAGTGGTGTGAAGGGTTGGTGAGTATGTGTGGGTGGATGGGGGAGAGGGAGAGGGAGTGGCAGAGCACCGGCAATAGAAAATCATTGGTAAGTATGTGGTTTAAATCATCTTTAATTGTTCAACAATACACATGATTACAATGCAATCAATGACAAAAGAGCATTAAAGCTTGCACTGTGCTCACAACATTGCACTTCAATTTTAACATGACGGCTGATGAACCATATTATCAGTTGTATCAACTAACATTCATAAACAGTATGTAATGAAATAAAGAAATAAAACAAATAAACAAACAATACATAATATAGTAAAATAATGATAATATCAATATCAACATGAGATTAAATTTATTATCACCAGAGGAATCGGCCTGATAGGAGAGAAAAAGTAAGTATGTACATGTATGTCGTCAGAAAGAACGTGTCTCTGCTGGAAACTATGAAAATTTGATACCGTCGGCGACGGGCGCAATAGCCGGGTGGTTAAAGCGTTGGACTGTCAATCTGAGGGTCCCGGGTTCGAATCACGGTGATGGCGCCTGGTGGGTAAAGGGTGGAGATTTTTACGATCTCCCAGGTCAACATATGTGCAGACCTGCTAGTGCTTGAACCCCCTTCGTGTGTATACGCAAGCAGAAGATCTAATACGCACGTTAAAGATCCTGTAATCCATGTCAGCGTTCGGTGGGTTATGGAAACAAGAACATACCCAGCATGCACACCCCCGAAAACGGAGTATGGCTGCCTACATGGGGGGGTAAAAACGGTCATACACGTAAAAGTCCACTCGTGTGCATACGAGTGAACGTGGGAGTTGCAGCCCACTAACGCAGAAGAAGAAGAAGGAGAAGATACCGTCGGCACCTGTGTGTGTGTGTGTGTGTGTGTGTGTGTGTGTGTGTGTGTGTGTATCTGGGTGTCGCTGTGTATATGTGAATATGCGTGAGTGTGTGATTGAGTGTGTGTGTGTGTGTGAATGTGCGTGTGTGTGTGTGTGTGTGTATATGCGTGTGTGTGTGTGTGTGTGTGTGTGTGTGTGCATTGTCCCACTACAGCACGGAAAACGCCATGATCAAAGCAGTGAACGGTTTGTGGACCCCTGTAGCTGTTTGTGACGGCGAAGTGCTTAACACTTTTATGGACACATGCACACGTGTTTACATATGTCTATCTATCTATCTATCTACTATTTAAGTAGCTGGCTGGCTACATATTCAAATGACATTATCTATCTATCTATCTATCCCTACTTATATCTATCTGTCTATTTATCTATCTATCTACTAGTCAAATAGCTGTCTGGCTACATATTCAAATGACATTTTAAAAGTGTAGCTGTATCAATTAGAGAACCAGTTTTTCATTTTGATAAACATACATCGATACCCAATCGCCCTTATGTACTCGGGCCCATATACACGTGCACTCCAAGCGCGCGCGCGCGCACACACACACACACACATACACGCATCGCTAGCTGAACAATATTGTTTGAACCACAGATCACAGCAAACTGTGAAGGAGACATGTACACACAGGCATAATTCATACTCTCTCTCTCTCTCTCCCTCTATCTCTCTCTCTCCCTCTCTCTGTGTCTGTCTCTCCCTCTCTCTCTGTCTCTCCCTCTCTCTCTGTCTCTCCCTCCCTCTCTCTCTCTCTGTCTCTCCCCCTCTCTCTCTCCCCCCCCCCCTCTCTCTCACACGCCACCCCTGAATTCCCACCTCCCACCCCCCCGCCCCCTCTTCTCACAGAGATAAGTGAAGGTGGTATATATCAGGACAGCGACTGAAGAGTGATAGGCGAAATTCACAAGCACGTGAAGTTAATTGTCCGTGTCGTAAAACTGACAGCGTCCACGCTGCTCTCAAGTCTGCCTTCCAGTCCTCTTGTCAGTTGTCCAACAATTTACAACACCTGTATTCTTCTTGTACTTGTTCGCGAACGACGTCTTCTTCTTCTCCTTCTTTTTCGTCTTCTTCTTCTTTTTCTTCTTCTTCTTCTATTCCAGTTATTGTTCTCATCCGTCGTTCTTATTAATTTTTTTTTTTTAAATATCTTATTTCAATTTTGACTCACTTGTGTAAACAAAGTGAGTCTATGTTTTAACCCGGTGTTCGGTTGTCTGTGTGTGTGTGTGTGTGTGTGTGTGTGTGTGTGTGTGTCCGTGTGTCTGTGTGTCCGTGGTAAACTTTAACATTGACATTTTCTCTGCAAATACTTTGTCAGTTGACACCAAATTTGGCATAAAAATAGGAAAAATTCACTTCTTTCCAGTCATCTTGTTTAAAACAATATTGCACCTCTGGGATGAGCACAAAAAAAATAAAAAAGAAGCCTAATTATATGCAAACTGCATTTACTGTTATATTTATATTTTTGGTATTCTCTAAACTTGGCACTTTGACCTCTAATTCTGACACAACAACAAGAGGAGTCATTATCATCATTTTTTGTTCAAACAGGAATTTCTTTTGCTAAGCACGGAATTTTTATTTATTTTGCAAACGTTTTGGTGCAGATAGTAAAGAAGGGAAATTACTCTGTAATTAATGCTAGGGGACTTAATTTATCACAAGTGAGTCTTGAAGGCCTTGCCTCTCTTGTATTTCTTTATTTTCATGTGTTGTGTGCCGTTAAATAGGCAGAATTGTAAAAAAAAAAAAAAAAAAAAAAAAGAAAAAGAAAAAAAAAGGCCATTACTGTGCCGAATTCTTTACCCATTAAAGGTTCAATCAATCAATCAATCAATCAATCAATCTTCTTTCCTTCTTGTTCTTCTTGATCTTCATCTTGTTGTTGTTGTTGTTGTTGTTCTTCTTCTTCTTCTTCAAATCTTTCTGTTCTTAATCGTCTTGTTCTTGGCCTTGTTGGTCTTCTTGTTCTTCTTCTTCTTCTTTTGCTTATCCTGCTTCATTCTCCATTTCCTCATGAGGTTCTACTTCATTGAACGTTCCTATGAGACAAAATCATCTTTTCAATCAAACAAACAACAGTCTTAAAACCTACGAAGGAATTAAATCAGCGTCATCTTAATAAATCGATTTCTGCCCTGAAAATTGTAACGTTAACTTATATATATATATATATATATATATATATATATATATATATATATATATATATATATATGTCGCTTTGATCAATCCTTTACCACACAGTAAATGTAATAAATGTCTAGCATCGATCGCGACACTGATTTTCAATCAACATTCTGTGAGGCAAAGCCTTCGTGGCTCACGTGTGATTCCTGCTGACTGACAACATCGACATCAACAACAACAACAACAAAACCGAATTCGCCAGGTTTTGAAGAAGTGGAGGGAGGGGAGGGGTTTGGGGGTAGGGGGTGGGGGGCGGGGGGCGGGTTAGAGGGGTGCAGATGGGGGTTACCAGTGCGTAGCTACAACGATCCAAATGAGACTTGTGTTCATCATAGAAAAAAAAGGGTGGTGGTGGGTGGGGGGGTAGGGGAGGTGTTGTTAACTGTCGATTGACATGGTGACAACAGCCTTTTTTTCTTCTTTTTTTTCGTCTCTCTCAGAGCCGCTTTATTTAAGCCACAGTGATAATGACGGGCATTTTAACGACGACATGTGGACACATTGATTTGCACTGCAATCGAGTTGTTAATAATCGCTCCAGATCCCAGCCAGAGACAGAGGTAGTAAACAGCACAATGACGTGCGCTCTCGCTCTCTCTTTCTCTCTCTGTCTCGGTCTCTCTGTCTCTGTGTCTCTGTCTGTCTGTGTCTCTCTTTGTGTCTCTCTTTGTGTGTCTGTCTCTTCCTGTTTGCCTCTGTCCTGTCTATCTCTGCCTGTCTGTCTGTCTGTTTCTCTCTCTCTCTCTCTCTCTCTCTCTAGGGATGATCTCCCTTGGAACAAGGACTTGACTGTAATGACCATGGAAAATGTTTCCTCTACAGACAAAGGTTTCCCTTCATCACCCCATCAGTCCCAACTCTTGAGCAATCCTACTTCAAAAACACAAGACAATGTGGTTATCCTCCCCCCAACCCCACCTGTGGCCCCCACCCACCGTTCTGAACTGAGTGACCAAACTCCCCCCAAAAAGACCACCCCTGTTGGGAAAAGAACCAGGAGTCAAGTTCGACGTTCTCTGTGCCACTCGTCACACGCCCGCGCTGCTCCCAGTCCACTACCGGAATTAAAAAGGAGAATGTTACAATTAGAAAAAACAGTGAACTCTCTTACTCCAAGTGAGGATTTAACTCAAAACACAGTTACTTGCTTGATCAATGATGCAATGACTGTTGTGAAAAATGAATTCCGTGTTTGTATTTCAAAAAAAGTTGATGTCCTCAATACAGAAATTGAAAAATTAAAATCAGTTGTTTCAGATCTTGAAAGCAAAAACAAAGAACTCATCAAAGAAAATCATTCAATTAAATCCCAGTTGGGTTCTCTCCAATCAGAACTGAACAGAAAGAAATACAATCCAGTCAACCAAGCAACAGTTGATACTCAGACCCCAACTGACCATGTATGTCAACATAAAAATGTTACTTCCCAAACTGATGCTGAAATTCAAACTGAAAATCACATACTCTTTACTCAAGGTTCAGAAACCGAAACACAAAATAGTGACGCAAAACCCATCAACACAGATAAACAGTCACACAGTGATCGTTCCGTCAATGATGGTCAGAAAGGAAATCCAGCAAATAATGCAGACTGTTTACCCCATGACAATGTCACAATCCACGAAGACATTTCTACTTTCAATTCCTTTGCTGTTCTCGATGATATCAATGATAATGACAAAGAACAAATTCATTTCACAGAGTCCCAACAATCAAAACAAATATTAACAAACAAACAGAAGAACCCATCAGAAAGTGTTTCAAACCCCTCTACCAGAGATGTTTTGGACCGTATGACTGTTCCTGAAAAGGCAACAATGCTGCTTCTTGGGGACTCTGTCATACGCTTCATTAACCCCAAGAGACTGGCCCCTCGTGGAGAAAGCATGTTTAAACTTTGTGTTCCAGGAATGTCTATTGATGACCTTCATCACTGGCTTTCTTCCGTACCAGTCTCACCCAACATAAAGGATGTGATCATCCATGTTGGTGTGAACTCTTGTCCCGCAGGTCCAGTATCCCCAGAAACATGGAATGAACTTTTTATTCTATGTTCTAAAACCTTCCCCCACGCACGTGTAGCTTTCAGCTCCATTTTGCCTGCCAGAGGGAATCATCATTTCAATAATGTCATAACGCCCTCAAACCTAAATCTAAAAGAAATATGTAAAAACCACAATATTGCTTTTATTGATAATTTTCTTCCTTTTGCGTCAGACACAGGTCTGTACAGCAGTATAAAACACACGAATACCAGAGGAACAGCAAGACTTGCTGAAAATCTCAAAACCCTGTGGCGAAGAGGATCCCACAGAGAAATCAAAGGTCCCATAAAAACATATACCAATAGCAGATCAGACTCTCCTCTGAATTCGTTTCCACTTGTCTCACCCCCGTCCTACCCCCAGAGAGTACCAAATTCTAGGGAATACTACAACTCCTTACCATTCAAACAAAACCAAGAGCGTCGTCCTGTTGGTCTGATATCAGAACATGCACCCCCACCCATGCAATCTTCTTACCATTTTCCACCTCTCATTCCAAAATCACAAAGAGATGAACCCCCGTTTTCCATGCCTCCCAAACACCCTCATCAGTTTCAATATTACAATCACCCAAATCAAAATATCACCACCTCATACAACAGTAACCATGGAGCTAATATCCGTCCAAACACCTCCCAGAGACAAGACACGGGAAATCCTGCAATGCCTGTGAATTATGACGCATACACTGACGAACTATTTAAAATGGCATCAAAAATATTGTCATTCCAACAACACTTCCACCCCCACTATTATGGTACACCTGTGTGAGTTTTCTCATCAACATAGCCCTGATGATTATGACCTTAGTGGTCGGCAGGGGTATAAACAACATAGATTGATTTGATTTCTCATCAATACCATCTGTCTAACTGGGTGTTGTTATACTAAAATATAAATTCATATATACATATAATATATTCATATATTTATATATTAATAGCATTCCGGTATACAAATGTACATGTACAATTATGTGAATCATGCGTGTGATATGTATAGTTCTGCGAATGTTCACACGCTCGTGCAGCAAGTGCGTGGGTGCGGAAAGTGCACATTCGCGTGAACGTTCATGCGTGTGTGTGTGTGTGTGTGTGTGTGTGTGTGTGTGTTGCGGACACACTCGTGATCTTGTAATGCACATGAGGTTGTCATAGTTTGCCGGACCAAAACTATATTCAGCGCAAATTACGTGAGTTGTGCGGACGCAGTAAATATTATTGACCTTATTACTTGCTATATTTGAATTGTATTCTATGTGACTTCTTATTTGATGACGGTGAAAACTTGGATGTATAATTGACCTAATTACTTGGTGTATTCGACTATATTCTATGTGACTTGTTATTTGATAGGTTGTTTAATCAGTGGTTAAGCATTTTGCACACTGTGTACTTTTGGAGGTGCCCTTTGGTACTTCTTGTGTCTTTTTTTCTCCTTTCCATTGTACCATTGTATCATAACATTAATAGTCATCTTTGATACTGTTGTATTCACTTTTTCTGTTCCATGACTAAAACACTCAACACTTGGCCGATATCTGATGGTTTTAAAGTAGGTTTTCTGAATATTAATCATATCATCAACAAACTCGCTGATGTATCCCATGTCCTTTCAAACTCCGGAAAACAGTTTCACATATTCGGATTTGCTGAATCAAGACTAACAGACCATATACAAGACTCTGATTTACTACTACCAGGCTATTGTATTATTCGTAATGATCCGAAATGTTCTAGAGAAACAGGCCTTGTTGTATATGTTCAGCAAAACATTAACTTTAAACGAATTGAATCACTCGAAAATTATCAAGTTGAATCTGTATGGATCGAAATATGCTTTAAGAAATCAAAACCTATCCTTCTCGGCTTTATCTATAGAAATCCAGCTGAACATGTAGATTGGATAGACAAGTTTATGTTGATGATGGAAGAAGCTTCTTTGTCTTCAAGTGAAATAATACTATTAGGTGACTTTAATATTGACTTACTCAAATCAAACAAACACTGGACAAAACTTTATGAATCATTTCACCTAACGCAGTTAATTGACATACCTACGAGAGTTACTGCAACGTCAAAAACACTTATAGATCATATATACGCTTCATCTACAAACTCCATAACAGAAGTATGTTCCCCAACGTTTGGCTGCAGTGACCATTCCCCTATATGTTTCACATGGTCCAAACGAGGTGTAAAAATTCCTGCAAATAGACATAAAACCGTTTGCCATAGAGATTTTAGACAATTTGATAAGGATTTATTCCTACAGAACTTGATACATTCCAATATGTCAGCTGTTTATCAGTTCTCTAATCCTGAAGAAGCACTGGAGGTTTGGTATCACAATTTTCTTAATGTATATGATAAACATGCTCCATTCATAACAAAACGTGTCAAAAGCTATCCTAAACAGCCGTGGATGACTAAAACCATTGATGATAAGATTAAGGAAAGAGATTCGTCTCTCTCAGAAGGTAAGAAAGATGAATTCAGAAAACAACGTAATCTTGTAAATGCTTTGAAACGTTCAGAAAAAAAGAATTATTTTCAAGAACTTATTTCCACAAAATCCAATAATAAATTGATTTGGAAAGCAATAAATCAGTTAAATAATAAACATAATATCACGCAATCCACAACAACTAACGACATATCAGCAGAAAACCTAAATACACATTTTTGTAATGTAGCTAACTCAACAGTAGGAACTAACATGTCATCCCTTAATTCACTTGATATTCTCGAAACCTTTTGTAACACTAAAAATATTTCATCACACCTTGATATCCCTCTTATGGATGTACATGAAGTTTACTATGCTCTTTCCCACTTAAAACAAACAGGTTCGAAAGGTATTGATGGTATAGATGGAAAGATATTAAAACTCTGTGCTCCTATAATTGCCGAAACACTTACTTATGTCTATAACCAATGTATCACAAAAAAGATAATTCCTAAATCTTTTAAAGTCGCGAAAGTAGTACCCATTTTTAAGTCAGGAGACCGTACAGACCCTTCCAATTACAGACCAATTTCAATTTTATCAATATTGTCAAAACCTTTAGAAAAACACATTAACAAACATATCCTTAATCACTTCAATCACTACAAATTATTTCATCCAAATCAGTCTGGTTTCAGGTCCAAGCACTCCTGTCATACAGCACTCACTAACTTAGTCGAACAATGGCTCACAAATATAAACAATAATGAAATTACTGGTGTTCTCATGGTGGATTTTATGAAGGCATTTGATGTGATAGACCACACTCTTCTTTTGAAAAAACTAAAATTATATGGCTTTTCTGGAAATACACTTGACCTCATATCTTCATTTCTATCAGACAGAAGACAAATTGTATCTATGAATGAATCTCAATCCTCTTTACAGTCTATCTATTACGGAGTTCCTCAAGGTTCAATTCTTGGTCCAATATTGTTTTCTGTTTATATAAATGATTTGCCTCTATTTATTAATGCATTATGTGAGATGTTTGCAGACGATACAACAATACATACAAATCACACTACAATAGACAAAGTGCACTATGCTCTACAACAAAGCATTAATGATATAGTTAGATGGTCCAATTTAAATCACATGCGTCTCCATCCAAAAAAAACGAAATGTCTCATACTCACCACCAGACAGAAACGCCAAAATTTTTCACACAACCTTCCACCCTTTTCCATTAATGGTCATCCAATAGAAGAAGTTGATAATCATAAAATTCTTGGAGTCACCATTGATAACAACTTATCTTGGTCCAGTCATATAATGTCATTATGCAAAACCCTATCCAAAAAGATTTATCAGCTTTCCAGAATTAAACATTTTCTTGATTTGCATTGTAGAAAATTATTCTTTTTTGCTTATATTGAATCACATATTAACTATGCGTCAACACTCTGGGATTCAGCTAGCGATAATATACTAAAACCTTTACTAAGTCTGCATAGACGAGCTCTTAAATTAATCCTCCTGAAATCTTCATCACTGACTGCTGACGACTACAGACATTTAGATATTCTTCCCCTAAAGCTTAAACTTGAATACAACAAAGCAGTTTTTATTTTTAAAATCATGTCTAATTATGCTCCATCTTTGAGAGATAGATTTCCCACCACGCTAGTCCGCCAGACCAACAAGATTAAGATCCCCATTCCAAGAGTAGATCTGTTTAAATCCAGTCTCATTTATTCAGGAGGCTGTTTATGGAACAATATTTCATCCAATCTTAATGTTCAGAAAAGCATTCAAGAATTCAAAAAACATTACCATACACGCCTTATGGACAATTATGTCAACAATCCTACTTAACTTGACTTTATCTTATTGAATACGCATATATAGTTTAATTGTATGTCTAACCGCTATCGCACTACTTAATGATATACAAC
>NC_134883.1:31295161-31302661 GCF_041734735.1 Babylonia areolata
TTTACTACTTCCCAGCCAAATTGCACTTGTTTTTCCAAAATTCATATGTAGGCCTGATTTACGCCCAAACGTGTCCACTATATGCATGCATGTCTCAAATGATTTTTTGTCACCTGCTAAAAGAAATTCAGTATCATCTGCGTATTGAGAAAGTTTGTGTTCCATATTGTTGATCGTTATACCACGTACATCTTCATTTTCTCGTGTCATTATTGCTAATATTTCAACACACAAAACAAAAAGGTACGGTGATAGTGGGTCTCCCTGTCTACATCCCCGTTCTACACTAAACCAGCTAGAGACTTGCCCATTTACAAGAACACAGGATCTGATATTATTATAAAATGTTTCTATCCATTTACATATCCCATTTTGGAAACCAAATGCTTTTAATACTTTAAACATAAAATTCCAACCAACTGAATCGAAAGCCTTCTCAAAATCGATATTTAACAAAAGTCCAGGTAGATTGTGCTCTTCTAAGTAAGCTATTGTGTCATAAATCAACCTTATATTGTCACCTATATATCTATTCCTGATAAAGCCAGTTTGGTCTTCTGCAATAAGTTTGGGCAAGACAGTTTTTATACGGTTGGCTATACATGACGATCCGATTTTATATACGATATTTAACAGTGATATTGGCCTCCAGTTCTTGATGAAGTTTCTAGGTTTGTCTCCTTTAGGGATACATACAATTATTCCTTGTTTTTGAACGCAAGAAAGTTGACCTTTTCTAAAACTAGTGTTTAATGACCTTACAACAAAATCACCTATTCTGCTCCAAAAACACTTAAAAAATTCTGCCGTGAAACCATCTGTACCAGGACTCTTATTGTTTTTCATATCTTTTAGTACTAAACTAGCCTCTTCAAACGTAATATCGCCCTCTAAATCATGTGCTTCATCAACATCTAAACATGGAATATCTTTTATAAGTTCGTTAATTTCGCAGTCTTCAACGTTTGAAGTTTTATACAAATTTTCATAGAAACCTTGGACTTCTTTCAGAATTTCTTTTTGGTTATTTAGAACATTGCCATGTGTATCATTTAATCTAGCCATATTCTTGCTTATATAATGACGTTTTTCTAAATTACAGAAATATTTAGTTACTTTTTCCCCATCTGCTATCCATCTTGCCCTTGATCTTAAAATTACTCCCTCTATTCTTTTCTCCCGAATAACTCTCAATCGTTCCTTCTTAGCTTCTATATTCATAACATCTTCCTTACTTTTTACTTCTAGCTTTTCTAGTTGCTGAATGTCTTGTTGTAAAGTATTCTCCTAGAAGAGATTAAAACTAGTCAAATAAGAATTCCCAAATAGCTGACGATATACAACCCCCCCCCCCCACACACACACATACTCATGTTATGACAATAGGGTATTGCACAACAATATTAACAAATGAAAACATCCAACAAAAAAAAGGGTATATATTACTAAAAATGACGTGCGCGCACGCACGCACACACACACACACACACACACACACACATACACACACACACACATGCACACACACACACACACACACACACACACACACACACACACACACACGCACACACACTGCGGTCTGCTCCTACCCAGGGTTAAGTGTTTATATGGGCTTGGATTGGAATACCTGGACGTCATAGTCCAGTATCACTCACTTCACGGATGCATCTTTGGGTGTATTGCTCACATTCCCTGACCAACACCTCAAGTGTGTGTGTCTTCCGGGCCTGGTTAATGCCGGGGTATCATTATGAAATGAAGCGTAATGTACATCCCAACCACAAATGTACCTCCTAAGCAACTTCGTCATCACCATCATCATCATCTTCCTTCATCAACAGAACAAAACATTGTCCCAGATTCTGTGGCCTTTCATGCCGTGCTCTCCTGGTGACCTCAGTTTCGACCCCCCACACCCCAGCCCCTGCCCTCTACCCGTCCCCCGCCCCCTCCATTTTCGTGTTTGGGGTAAGTCCTGTCAAGGTCTTCGGTGTCAGGTGCCTCAATGTGTGTGTGTTTGTGTGTGTGTGTGTGTGTGTGTTTGTGTGCGTGTGTGTCTGTGTGCGTGTGTTTGCATGCATGGGTGGTGTGTGTGTGTGTGTGTGTGTGTGTGTGTGTGTGTGTGTGTGTGTATGTGTGTGTGTGTGTGTGTGTATGTGTGTGTGTGTGTGTGTGCGAAGTGCGAATGTGTGCATGCGTCTGTGCGTAAATGTGCTTGTGTGTGTGTGTGTGTGTGTGTGTGTGTGTGTGTGTGTGTGTGTGTGTGTGTGTGTGTGTGCCATATTGAGTCATCATGCCTCTATCGATTGCATTCGTCCACCTCAGTCTGTCTGTCTGTCCACAGAGTGATCCAAGCGAAACTGTCAGTCTATTGTAATCTACATCCCACCGGAATCTCACCATTCCACCGTTGTTCCCCCCCTCATCAAGTCATTTTTCGCTTCACATGGTCCTGGGGTCAACCAGTCCCTGTTGTGAGAGAGGGAAAAAGAAAGCTTGTGTGGGCATAAAAGAAAGAATTACAAGCCAATAAAGAATTCATATCTAATATTTTTTCTTACAGTGACAGGGCTCATACGGTCGAATCACTGACACATTGTTTTTTGTTTCGCTTTGTTGATGTCATTATTTGCAGGTAGGGACGGGCTCAATCGGTCAGAACACATAAACGCTTTTTCGTTTGTTCCGTTAATGTCAATATTCATTGTTACACACACACACACACACACACACACACACACACACACACACACACACACACACCGACTTTCATTTGTTCCGTTAATGTCAATATTTACTGCTACACACACGCGCGCACGACACACACACACACACACACACACACACACACACACACACACACACACATGCTGACACTGACTGATACATCACAAGTATTTCTCGCAGTTGGTTAACAACACACTCCTGCCCCCCCACCCCCCCACCCCCCACCCCGCCCCCCAACCCCCACGTCCACCTTTCCCCCGCACCAGCCCCCCCCCTCCCCCCCCCCCACCACTCCTCCTTCTCCTTCCCCCTGGACACACACAAAACCCCCACCTGCACTCCCTTTCCCTCCCTCCCTCCCTCCTCCCCCTTCCCCCATCCACACCCCCCCACCCCCACCCACCCTTCCATTCACGCCCCACTGCACACACAACCGTAGCGATCCCACCATCAACCATCTGGGAGTGTCCGTTCAGTCACGCATCACTGAGTCCCCTGCCGCCACTGCGTCAAAAGAGATATCGGTCTAGGCGTCCCGCATGATTTAATCCAGGCCGTTTAGTTTGTTGAGCGTCGAGTATCTAGATAGATAGATAGATCTAGAAGTAGCAAGCTTGAACTCGTCACTCCGTCACAACCACGGAGTAGAAATGGTAGACAACACGACACAGACTGATTACAAACAGTGGTAGAAAAGATTCAATCACGGAAGACACACAGTCACACAGGTGGTGTGGTCCCTACTGGCAAATATTGACTGACTGGCATTAACGGATCAAAAGAAAGTCTGTGTTCGTTTGTGTCTCTACCTGTCAATCGTGACATTAACACAAAACAAGTATGTGTGTTTTGACCGGTTGAGTCTGTCCTTACCTGCCAATATTGAAATTAACGACTTCACGGAACAAAAGAAAAAAACAACAACAGTGTTTGCGTCCCTACCTGTGAATATTGGCATTAACGGAACAAATGGAAGTCGGTACGCGTTGTGTGTGTGTGTGTGTGTGTGTGTGTGTGTGTGTGTGTGTGTGTGTGTGTTCTTTGTTGCACTGAAGTGGAACGTCATTTAAGGGCAATATTTTTTTTTATGTGTGCGGAAGGGTGGTGGTGGCTATGTTTGATGACACACTGTTTATCTGTGTGTGTGTGTGTGTGTGTGTGTGTGTGTGTGTGTGTGTGTGTGTGTGTGTGATGTATCAATGTCTGTGTGCGTGTGTATGTGTGTTTATGCTTCGTGGTACTGAAGCGGAACACTATTTAGGTGCATATTGACTATTCTCTCACCATGGAAACCCACATAAACAAGCTGTGCAAATCCATTTATTTGGAACTGCGCCGCATTGATCATATTCGTCCTTTTCTGTCTGTAGAGGCTGCAAAGAAATTCATGTCTACCTTTGTGTTGTCCAGAATGAATTACTGCAACTCACTCTTTGCTAGTCTCCCTAACTGCTTGCTTGAGAGGCTTCAGAAAGCCCTGAATCAGGCGGCACGCATCGTTCTCCGCAAGCGTAACTTTGACCATGCCAAACCACTTCACTGGCTGCCAGTGCGTGCCCGTGTGGAGTATAAATTAGCAACACTCTGTTACCGTTCCCTTCATGGTCAGTCCCCTGCATACATTTCTGATCTCTTGACCCTGTATGTGCCATCCAGATCACTGCGGTCTTCAAATGCCTGTCACCTCGCCATTGCCCGATTCCATCTAGAGAAACACGGCAGACGTTCTTTTTCGTTTGTTGGTCCTTCAACTTATAACGCACTCTCCCAGAGAGTTATTATTTTATCATTTTATTTTATTATTATTTTATCATTATTTTCATTACTACTACTTTTTTTTTTCATCATAATTATTATTTATTTATTTATGTATGTACGCTTATATATATATATATTTTTTGTTTGTTTGTTTGTTTTTTTTGTTTGTTTTTTTTTGTTTTTTTTTTCCAAGGCCTGACTAAGCGCGTTGGGTTACGCTGCTGGTCAGGCATCTGCTTGGCAGATGTGGTGTAGCGTATATGGATTTGTCCGAACGCAGTGACGCCTCCTGATACTCTCCCAGACACTTAGAAAGGCTCCCACATTGTCAGCCTTTAAGGCTTGGCTTAAGACCCACCTTTACAAACTCCATTTTATTTTGACTGAATAAGTTAACACCAGCTGTTAACTACACCATAGTTTTAAAAGCTGAAACCTTTTAATGTTTTATGTATATAAATATAAATATATATATATATATATATATATATGTGTGTGTGTGTGTGTGTGTGTGTGTGTGTACTTTTTTGTTGATAAGTGTATATCTATACTAGTGTGTTGGTGAGCATAGTTTTGTGGATAAGTGTGTAAATATTCTTGCCTTCTTAAGAAATTGTAATGGCGCTTAGAGCTGTCCAAGGGAATAAGCGTCTTAAAATGCACTTTATTATTATTATTATTATTATTATTATTATTATTATTATTATTATTATTATTATTATTATTATTACATTATTATTATTATTATTATTATTATTATTATTATTATTATTATTATTATTATATTGCGTGTGGAGGAGTGGGGAGTGGGGTTTGATGACACACCGTTTACCTGTGTGCGTTTGCTCGCGTGCGTGTGTGTGTGTGTACGTGTGTGTGCGTATGTGTGTGTGTGTGTGTGTGTTTCCGCGCCCACGCGCGTACGCTTATGTGTGTTACTAACATTTTCAAAATGTAATCTGATAGTGTAAACCGACATCCCGTCGCGAATATATATGACTTGTCACAATCTGACACGGAGAGGGAAAGTCAATACGTCGCTCTCGTACCTTCTTCTTGGGACGCCTCATGTTGAGACGCACAACCAGCTCCTTGTTATGATGTTCGGATACTCCCGCCCTCTTCCAGTATCAGGTTCGAAGTAGGTGTAAGCAGCTGATATGTGAATGGTTCATTTGACTGGGCATACTATTATGTATCTTGATGAACACACACACATACACACACACACACACACACACACACACACACACACACAGAGCGAGAGAGAGAGACAGAGACACAGAGAGAGGGTGACATGGGGGTATGGATGGGAGAGAGAAAGAAATTGAGGATAGATAGGCAGATTAGAGAGAGAGACAGACAGACAGGACAGAGAGGGGGAGAGAGAGGGAGGGGGGAGGGGGATATGGATGGAAGAGAGAGAGAGATTGAGGGTAGATAGGCAGATTAGAGAAAGATTGAAATTAGAGGAGAGAGAGAGAGAGAGAGAGAGAGAGAGAGAGGGAGGGGGAGGGAGATTTGGATGGGAGAGAGAGAGAGAGAAAGTGATTGAGGATAGATAGGCAGATTACCCCCCCCCCCCACACACACACACACACACAGATTGAGGCTATGTAGATAGGCAAATCACACAGAGACACAGATACAGAGACAGAGAGAGACAGAGACAGATAGAGACAGAGATGAAGAGGAGGAGGAGGAAGAGAGACAGAGGTAGAGAGAGAGACAGGCAGAGACATAGAAAAACAGTGAGTGTTGAGAACTTATCCATGTGAGGACTGAAATTTTAGGCATGTCGATTCTTCCTAAAGGAAGATAGATCACAGAAAGGGAGAGGGTAAGAAAGAGAGAGAGAGAGAGAGAGAGAGAGAGAGAGAGAGACAGACAGACAGACAGACAGAGATACGGATACGGATAACGTATTCATATATAGGCCATTGCCCCTCATGAAGGAGCACATACACATAATCATGTAAGAAAAAAACAACAACAAACAAACAAAAAAAAAAAAAAACAACCCCGAAATAAGCGGAATAAACTTAAGTATTCAAAGACATCAAATCAATCAAATCAAATCAAAAACATTTTATTATTCCACATGGAAATTAAGTTGTGCAATCACAGGCTCGTTGTAAACACCAACACAACATAAAATTAACATGCGCAACATAAAAAGAGATTAAAGCTAGTTAAATAAGAATTCCCAATAGCTGACGATAGAGTAATCTCCCCCCTCCCATCAACCCCCCCCCCCCATCCCCTATCGTATATAAGTAAAATGCACACATACACACACTCTCTTACGCACAAATGGATGTGGGCACGTATGCACGCACATATGTCACGTTAATAAAATCAGCACATTAACATTAAGATACATGAAAATCCAAGTAAAATATTTAAAAAAAAAAAAAATCAAAAATCACTTCCGATCACACACAGAGTTGATCGCACTCTGAATGCTTTAGACAAACAAATTGACAAATTGCGAATGGTTTGTTCATGAGTGAGAGAGAGTGACAGACAGACAGACAGAGACAAGAGATGCCTTTCGTGCAAGTAGGAGCCAAAAGCAAGCCGTTTTAAAAGCTTTGTCGGCCCGCATTGATCTGACACACAAGGGAGCGTAAAGAACCCTTACCTCCCATGACCCCCACGCCCACACCCCCCCCCCCATCCCCCCACCCCACACCCCTTTATCTCTAAACTCTTCCACGATTGGTTCCATTGTCTCCCTTTGGAGGCACACTCTCTCCCCCCCCTCCCCCATCCCTCCCCCCCCCTCACCATACTACTGGCAAAGAGCTGAGCGGAAGTGACGTCAGCAGGGGAAGCGGTGAGGACGCCATAAGTAGGGCACAACACGAGACGTCCATTTTTGTCAGCAGTCTGAGCGGCTGCCATCTGAGACTCTAAGGCGTTAAAAAGATGTTGAGGGCGGAGGGTGGGGGGAGGAGAGGGGGGGAGGGGGGAGGAGGAAAGAGGGTAGAGAGTAAATGGGTGGGGGCG
>NC_134883.1:31312661-31317661 GCF_041734735.1 Babylonia areolata
TTCCTTCTCCTCCTCCTCTTCCTCCTCCTCCTCCTCCTCTTCCTCCTCCTCCTCTTCCGTCTCCTTCTCCTCCTCCTCTTCCTTCTCCTCCTCCTCTTCCTTTTCCTCCTCGTCTTCTGTCTCCTCCTTCTCCTCCTCTTCCGTCTCCTTCTCCTCCTCTTCCTTCTCCTCCTCCTCTTCCGTCTCCTCCTCTTCCTTCTCCTCCTCCTCTTCCTTCTCCTCCTCCTTCACTTCCGTCTCCTCCTCCTCTTATTCCTCCTCCTCATCTTCCGTCCTCTCCTCCTCTTCCTTCTCCTCCTCCTCCTCTTCCGTCTCCTTCTCCTTCTTCTCTTACTACTACTACTACTACTACTACTACTACTACTGTGTTTCCTCACAAATCCTCTCAAAAATAAGTTCGCAAGACCATCACTATCATGATAATCACCACACACGTGTGATGGGCGTATCGTGCATGAACGCGTTTGCGCCGCCACGTAGGCTGCTGTACTCCATTCTTTGAAGAATAAAAGTTTGCTTGGTGTGTTCGCATCTTCCTTCATATCACAGCAACGGCGGATATATATTCTAGGATTATTCGTGTCTGATCCTCATACATGTGTAGCCGTGTACCCCGAGTGGTGTTATCATTTTAAAGGAACGGTACAAAAGAATTACTAAATATGATTTACTGAATTAAAGGATATACAAGAATCCCCAGCCAGGAACATGTAGAGGCCAGGGCGTGAGGATTCTTGTCTATCCTTTAATTCAGTAAATCATATTTAGCCTACTTCTTTTGCACCGTCCCTTTAAAATAATAATACCAGTCGGGGTACACGGCTACAAAAGTGGCGTCGCCGACAGGATTTTAATTCTTGAAAATATTCTTACAACAGGATAAAGATCCACATCACAATATAGATCCAAATGATCCCTTTTAATGTTTCAGTTCTTTTATCCAGATTAAACAGCCCTTTACCACCCAAGTGTACCTTGTTACAACTTCGCGCTTGCGAGCAAGGGTACTTTAATTCTTAATATCTCTACTAAAAATTAAAACCCTCACCACCAATTGTACTCTATCACAACTTGGCGTTGCGAACAGGACGTGTTAATTCTTTAAATCTCTTGATAAATTAATGCCCTCCACCGCTAACTCTATCACACATGTTTGTTCTAGCATACACGTGTTGATCTTATTTTATATATACAAGATGTGGAGTGATGGCCTAGAGGTAGCGCATACGTCCGCCAAGGAAACGAGGGAATCTGAGCGCACTGGTTCAAATCACACCGGCAGTCGCCAGAATTTTCTCCCCCTCCACTAGACCTTGAGCGGTGGTCTGGACGCTAGGCATTCGGACGAGACGATAAACTGAGGTCCCGTGTGCAGCATGCAATAAGCGCACGTAAAAGAACCCACGGCAACAAAGGGGTTGTCCCTGACAAAATTCTGTAGAAAAATCCACTTCGATGGGAAAACGAAAAAAAATCGCAGACAAAAAAACAAACAAAACGAAAACATGGGTGCCACTGTTAGAGTAGCGACGCGCTCTCCGTGGGGAGAGCAGCCCGAATTTCACACAGAGAAATGTGTTGTGACAAAAAGAGTAATACAAATGCAAAAATGGATTAAATAAGTTTGTGTGTTGGCTGAGGTCAGACTGAGTCAGAAACACTCTCCCTCCATTTTATATCCACCACCAGACAGTGTTGGGATTTGAACAACAGATCTTACAAGACTCTTGGGACTGAAGTCCAACCACTGACCACTGGACTACTGTGCCTGTTGCATACATTACATCGTGATGTAAAGATACATGGAATATAAACTGCAGTAATGATAGATAAACGATTGAAATAAGGTAACATAAAGAAACAGCAGATGAATTCCAAGAAGAGAAAAGAAAACGAAAGCAGAGGTCTAAATTAAGCTCTCTCTCTCTGTGTGTGTGTGTGTGTGTGTGTGTGTGTGTGTGTGTGTGTGTGTGTGTGTGTGTGTGTGTGTGTGTGTGTGTGTGTGTGAGTGCTTTGGGTTTGAAGAATATTTTTCAAGTCATTATCCTCCAGAATTTCCTCTGCCATAGCAAAATATATAACAAAACAGAACAGGGACTTCTTCGCCATGGGATCGTTTACATACCCATCTCACTACAGGCGAAAGAGAAATGGGGTCCGGCCCACTATCAATACAAAACCTTCAATAACTGACAAATAGTCAAACTAGTGCCCTTTATTTAGGCTCTGTGTACGAGAGAGAAAAGAGTCATCCCTCTTTATAAAACCCTCCCAGTGATATGGGAAAGGAGGGAAAAAGAAAAGAAAAGAAAAGACAGCATTAGAATAGAAATGAAGGGGGAGGGAGGAAGAGTGGGTAATGTGTAGGTGAGTGCCAACCAGATTACCTCTAGCTATCTCTGCCATATCCATTCATTCAGTGTCTGCGATGCTCCCTCCTCCCCGCGACAGTGTTTTGCATCAAAGACGTATTAAGCAGTCTCTGTCGTGCTATCTCACCATCGGAGCAGATGTGTGGCGCTGCCTGTATCCTATCCTGACGTCTAGAAATTGTGCCATCGCACGAGGAGATCCATAAAATATCCATTCAGCTGTGCCTCCCCCCCCCCCCCCCCCCCCCCGCCCCCCCAATCACTCATGTTCCTCAACATCACCCCTCCCCTTTCAAAAGCGTCCCGTCCCCCAATCACCTCCCCTTATTTCACCCCAACCTGTACCCACCTTCCAACTCGCCCATCTCTGAATGTCCACGTGCTTTGCAGACTCACGCATTCCGCGTCTCCTTTCAGACAGCAGCTGATCAAATGCAAGTCTGTCCAAGTGCTTAGCCGTATTGAGTTCTTTAACTGCAGTTGTTGTTGTTATTGATTTTTTATTCATACACGTTCTATTTTTTTTCTGTTGCTTTCTGTTTGTCAGTCTTTCTGTTTGTTTGTTTGTTTGCCTGTCTGTCTGTGTGTTTGTGTGTCTCTCTCTCTGTCTCTCTGTCTCTGTCTCTCTCTCTCTCTCTTACAAGCACACACACACACACACACACACACACACACACACTGATACAGACAGACAGACAGACACAGACACACACACACATACATACATACATATACACACATACTCTCTCTCACTCTCACCCTCACTTCCTCTCTCACAGAGTATGCAACTACTAATATCATAGTTCATTTACAAATCAAATATCATCGGGGGAGGGGGGGGGGGTCCATATTGTTTTGTTAACCTTTTTCATTCTGGAAAGCTGGAAAGCTTTAAAGCATTCTGTCGAGGTATCTGAAGAGTGATGGAACACAAAGCAAACGAGGGGGGGCGGGGGGGGGGGGGGGGACGGGGAGGAGGGGGGCAGTGGGGGGGGGGGGGTAACATCAGCACCAGTGCAGACCGTGATGCAGATGTGTGCAAGAAATGAAGAGATTAGCCAGACCCTGACGGAACATTGATACCGTCATTCTTTTATAGTTTGAAACCTTGGCTAGTAAATTGGTTTTTAGTCTTCTTTTTATTCTTGTAAAAAAAATTTCTGCTTCTTCCTCTTCTTGTTCTACTCTGCTGCTGTTACTGCTTCTTCTGCTGCCAATGTTGCTGTTGTTGTAGTTGTTGTCAGTTATAGCCAGACTATTCGTCCAGAGCACAATGGAAACAAGTGACAAGTCAGAAACGTCCTTCCCCCTAAAATAGATACAAAACACAAAAAGAAACCATAATGTAAACCTTTCCGTTATATATATATGAGAAAATCAACAATAAGCTACACATGTCTGTTTTACAAGCAGAATAAACGGTAGGGTTTCTGTCAACAATATGACAACATTGGGCTTTCTGATCATGAGCAATCACCAGTTTATACAAGCGATCTTCCCATCAGACAGAACAGACAAGTAAAAATAGCCCTGATATGTTTATTCACACTGTGGACAACACAGATGGAACCAGAAAACCAATATCTGTACAAGTCAGTGGATTTAAACATGAAGCTGGTGGTGATGACAAGATGTTTATGCTAAATCAAAAAGTTGTTCTTTTTGTAACACTGAAACGTGAGCAGTCTTTTTCTCACCATGGCTGTGTACTCAGCCATTCCATGTTGACATTGCCGTGTGTAGTAGACGACAGAGAAAACCCTGCTGACCGCAACAGGAGACGTCTGAAAAGCGGGTGAAAGGGGGAAGATTTGCCAATCGCCTACTTGGTCGCACACACACCAACGCATCCCAAAGCCCGGCGCATTTTCTCATTATTCTGAAATGCTCCCCGTGGATTTGCGCGGGTCCTGTGTGAGCGGGAAATGGGAGCCGGCAAGTCAAACATTTATCCCGCTCTAATTTCCCTTCATCCTCTCTATGGATCTCTGCTGAAAGGTCGCGCCATCTTGCGGGGCTTGCCGACAAGACATCTCCTCATCTACAGCGCCCTCTGGTGGCGGGTGGAACGGGGAAGGAGCGCACAAGCAGTCCACACAGAAGACGGCTGAAATTGCGGTCTTGACACCTCCAAATTTCCTTTGCCGCAGCCCCCCGCCCTTCCTCCGCTTCTTTTTATGTGTCCATTTTTATTGGAAGGGAAAAGGTGGGGAGGAAAAATAACATGAAGTCATTCAGATCGATCGGAGACATGGCTGTGACTGCATTGTGTGGGCTGGCATTCTTGCCTGTTGCAGAATTGTGTTGTCAGATTTTGGATGATGTGTAAACGCAGTTCTTCAAAATTGAAAGAATGTCTTAGAATTGGTGTGTTGTGGGAAATGGTAGTGTCAGATTTTGGCTGGTGAGAAAATATAGATCGTCAAAGACCACAACGGAATTTGTAATTTTCTAAACTTTACCTTTCGGACAAGCAAATCAAAAATGGAGAATATACCGATTTTGAGCTTGTCTTATTTTGAGATCTCAAGCACCATCATGTCAACGTATGGCATTATGGCTGTCTTGGCTGTTTGGTCCAGTATCATCAGTAGCAAAATATAATTTTGTGCTGTCCGGTACTGTAGG
>NC_134883.1:31322661-31327661 GCF_041734735.1 Babylonia areolata
GAAAGAGAGAGGGAGAGAGAGAGAGGAGAGAGAGAGAGTACAGTGGACAGATACAGAAAGAGAGAGAGAGAGAGAATAGAGAGAGAGAGGGAGAGAGAAGAGAGAGAGAGAGGAGAGAGAGAGAGAGAGAGAGAGAGAGAGAGAGAGAGAGAGAGAGAGAGAGAGAGCGTATGAATGGAACAGACCAGCAACGCAAGAACATATGGACAAGCACTGGACTAACGTGCATTTGATCAGCTCCTGTCTGAGGAGAGACACGAACTATGGGCGTCCACAAGCACTGTGAGATACAGAGATGGATGAGTTGTGAGAGTGTGGGGCAGGAGGGGTGGGGGGGGGGGGAAGAGGAGCAAACGCTTCTAAAGAGGCTGGGGGTGGGAGAGGGGGTTGTTGTGGTGGCGGGGATATTATGGGGGTCTGGTGGGGATGGGGGATGGGGGTGGGGTGGGGGGGTGAGGGGCGGTATTGCCGAATCGATATTTTATGGATCTCTTCGTGCGATGGCACAATCAGGCGTCAGGATACAGGCAGCGCCACACATCTGCTCCGATGGTGAGATAGCACGACAGAGACTGCTTAATACGTCTTTGATGCTAACACTGTCGGAGGGAGGAAGGAGGAGGGGTATTCAGGGGGGCTGCTGGGGGAGTGGGGGGGGGGGGGGGAGTTGGGAGCATCGCAGACAATGAATGGATGGCTACGGCAGAGAGAGGTAATCTGGCTGGCACTCACCCACACTTTACCCGCCTCCTCTTCCCACCTCGCTCTGTTTTCCCTCCTCCCTCCTTTCCTTTTTTTTCCATCCTTAATGCTGTCTTCTTCTTTTTGTCTTCTTCTTCCCATCAGTATCAGTGACAGGGTTTTCAGACAGGAATCACTAGTTTTCTCTCTCACACACATAGCTAAGAGAAAGGACACTGCCGTAATTGTCTTCCCAGTCTCTGAAGGTTTTGTATCGAGAGCGGACCAGAGCCCACCTTCTCTTTCGCTCATGCATACAGTTTGTGTTAGCCGGGTACGTTCACGTTCCCATGGTGAATAAGTCAATTCTTTGACACATTTTTTTTGGCTAGGGGTTAGGGAATCCTGGGGGAGAGTGACTCGAAAATATTCCTAATATCCAGCAGCACTAAATAACACTGAGTTTTTTTGTTGTTGTTTTTGTTTTCGATTTGTTGGAATTTACCTGATGTTTCTTGAATTTCTTGATTTTCTTTTTTTTTAAATTATTTTTTAATTATTTTCTTTTTACTGTGGTTTATATTTTATCTTTACATGAGGATAGTAAGCATTTTCCATCAGAAACTGTTGTGCAATAGGTGTTGTAGTCCAGTGATTAGTGGTTGGATATAAATAGATACTTTCTAAATGGCTGGATATGTTTATTTTGACCGTCGGTGGTCTTTTTTTTTTACTGTTATTGTTGTTGTTGTTTATCTGTTCCCTCAAACAGTTCACACTGAAAGCTCCAAAAACACAACTCATCAGAAGCACAATGTCTGCTGAAGATGGACAAGTCTGCCTCTTGATGACAGTTATGGTGAACAGAAGAACAGCAGAAAGAAAAACACCCGTAGGTGCTGGGGAAGACCCAGAGAAGCACTGTCTCCACCCGCCCTTGAA
The DNA here is from genome assembly GCF_041734735.1 of Babylonia areolata. Classification (NCBI taxonomy): domain Eukaryota; kingdom Metazoa; phylum Mollusca; class Gastropoda; order Neogastropoda; family Buccinidae; genus Babylonia; species Babylonia areolata. The sequence continues at coordinate 31,324,285 of NC_134883.1, forward strand.
ACAATCCTGCACCACCCTTGGAGGCCTGCGCTGTGTTCACAATGGGTGCAGGCACGCACAGGACACTCCATCAAGATTTAAGGGACATAACTGCTCCCGAACAGAGGCAAAAGAGACCACAGGATGCAACTCGCGACAGCCTTAAAAGAAGTATCCCCATGTGTGTACCAGCCAGTATTTCATGACTGCAGAGGCAAAAGACACCACCCTCCAGCTGCTGAGCACACCCCACAGACCAAACCGCCACTTAATGACAGTTATGGTGAACAGAAGAAAAGCATGCTCATCTTTTCTGTTTGAAGCCGTCTGTCATTAAGGTTAGGTCCTATACATAGCTTTTACAGGCCGTAAGGGTAGTGAGTTCATATTCACTGTGTATTCAGCTTATATCACAGATTGGCATAAGTTTATATTTGGGCCAACAGCAACGTGAGAGCTGTATTATCAATGGTTTCTCCAGTCAATGGGAAATCATTTACAGCTTAGTCTTTTGTGAAGGACTATGACTCTCAAACTAGGAGACAAAATTGCACTGGCTCTTAGTGCTGCAGCCTTGTGGGCTAGTTGGCCTTTGGGAACCATCCCAACGCCGACTCTCCTAAAACCCTCTTGGCCGAGAGAGTGGGGATGTAACTTGGGCAAGACACTCTCCACTATAATCAAATTCTAGCCCAAATCGTCGGAACAGCAGTTGCCTCCTCTGCTGTTCTGATGGTCATAGTCGGACACGACTGACTATCATATATACAGGGCACGGCAAATGAAAGCCTGACCCAATATTTTTCTCTCTGCCGTTTTCACCTTCCACCGACCGAAGTCAGGTACAAAATTACACCTGGGTGGAGTGAGGAAAATCGGAGTAAAGTGCCTTTCCCAAGGACACAACACCATGCCGAAACGTGGCCTGGAACCCTGATTGTTATTGAATCCTGGATCAGAACTCTGACACATAACCAAATCTGCCACGGCTCTCCCAGAAAGTTTGATGGGTTGGGTCACGAGAAAGAACGCTCTCTGTTTTCCCAAACACAGCTGTTCCACCAAGACATGATGGATCTTTCAGATTTGAGACTCGGAGAAGATTGTCTACAAGAATGACTGAAGACCTAACCGGAGTGTGTTAATAAAGTTTCCTCTTGGCAGTTTGAGAGATACTGGTTGAACTTTATATGACTCTGGTTGACTTGATTTTCCAAGCGGTGTGTGTGTGTGTGTGTGTGTGTGTGTGTGTGTGTGTGTGTGTGTGTGTGTGTGTGTGTGTGTGTGTGTGTGTGACACAGAGAGAGAGCAGGGTGGTGGCGGAGGTGGGGGTGGGGGGGGGTGGGGGTTCGTACAGACAACCAGCCAACCAGACATACAGAAGGAGATTGAGTCACAGAGAGACTGAAACGGCGAATGATCGGTTTCCTTTCCTTAAAGAAGATTTCACGACGTGCAGATTAATCCATACGCGATGCCCCACACGAGCAATCCCATGAAGCCAGTAAACTGAAGAGAGTAACGGAGAGTTCAGAGCGAATTCTGATGTGTCTCGAAAGACGTTTTGGCCACAGAGGAGAGGTTGGTGACCATTATTGGCTAGCCACAAAACTATTTCTCCCACATTGTTTGTATCCAACTGATGTGAACAATGTGAGCGTCAATGTTAACGTTTCTGTGTTTGCTTTGATGTTTTCCTCTGTCCCATCCCCCTTTTTTCCATTCGGAGTTATTAGGAACTAAAGGGTGGATTGAAATATTTGATTTTGAGTTAATTTCAATTTGTTTGATTTAGTTGTTTTTTTTATTTGAGGCATCTTTATTGTTTTGCTTTGTCTTAAAGAATCATACCTGCGTTGTCGTGTTTTTGCTTTTTGACAATGGATGTAAAGAAAAACAAAAACAAATACAAAACAAATCCAAGCAAAAATAATAGCTTGCTTGGAAATTCACCTGATTATTGAAACAATTCAAAAGTGAACAGGCGAAAGAAACTCCATGGGAAATGTGCTTTCTCTTTCATTGGACCTGTCATCTGGAACAAACTCCCTTTCTCAGTCCGACACGCTCAGTCTTTGTCCTCATTCAAATCAGCTCTCAAAACTCACCTTTTCCACAGTTGTTATGATTAGTTTTCCCGCCCTTTGTGTCTGCCTGCGATTGTTGGTGGGTGGAGACAGGAATGGGACTGTATTGGTATGGATGCCTGGTGTGTGTGTGTGTGTGTGTGTGTGTGTGTGTGTGTGAGTAACCTGTTTATTTTGTGATGCGTATAGGCAAATGAATGTTATGAAGTTTAACTGCATCAATGTATGTATGTGTAATTGTATTACAAAAAAATTGTTAACGCTCTGGGCTCTCCGGAGATAGGGCGTCCAAATATTCATTATTATTATTATTATTATAAAATAAGAGAAAGAATCAGAGAGAAGGAAAGCAAACAAACAAGCAAATAAACAAACAACAACAACAACAACAACAAGCAAACAAACAGATACAAAACAAAAACAACAACAAACTAGCAGTACTGAAGCCAAGCACGATTCCACAGTTCTCTTGTCACACAGGCGGACGACGAAGGTCTCATCTTCTGGCACTGGAGTGCTGCTGGCCAGAAGTTCTCTGGAATCCAGACTCGTGGTGATGCAGCGCGCGGGGTGGTTACAGAGGGTAGTGGTGGAGGTGGTGGTGGTGGTGGTGGTGGAGGAGGAGGGAGGGGGAGAGGAGCTGGGGTGGTGGGGGCCTTGGGAGTGTAGGAGAGAAGAGAGTGAGGAGGAGGAGAAGGGGGAGGAAAATGAGGAGGAGGAGGAGGAGAAGAAGAAGGAGGAGGAGGGAGGTGGGGGAGAGATAAGGGGCGCCTGTGGTCTGACGCCAAATCAGCCATTAAGATTAGTGCGCTTTGATAAGCAGGCACAGTTGGAAAACGGAGAGGGAGGGAGGCAGGATTGGGAACAGAAAGAAAGAAAAGAAAGGGAAAGAAAAGAAAGAAAGAAAGGAGGAGAGGCCAAACAGATCTTACGGTCGTGGGACGCATGCAAGACGCTCCCCGTCTGTCTTTCAGTTTCTCTCTGTCTCAGTTTCCCTCTGTCTCTCTGTCTCTCCTCCAGGAAACCCTGGGGCTTCCCTCCACCTGCACCACCCATCCACCCACTCACCCACACATGCGCCACATCCTCTCTCTCTCTTTCTCTGTTTCTGTGTATCTGCCTATCTGTCTTTCTCTGTCCTCTCCACCCCACCCCCCTCTCTCTGTCTCTCTTCCTCGCTATTTCTCCCCACTCTTTCTCTCTTTCTCTCTTTATCACTCCATCTCTCTCTCTACCCTCCTTTTCTCCAGCTCTGTCTGTCGTCTGTCCATTTCTCTGTCTGTCTCTCTTTCAGTTTGTCATTCGTCTTTT
>NC_134883.1:31332661-31335161 GCF_041734735.1 Babylonia areolata
TCCAGCCCAGCGAAACTGGGACTGCATCAGGATGGTGAAGATGCTGGGAAGGGTGGCTTTTGCGAGCACCTCTGTGTCTGGGGTCCTGTCTTGCCACTTGATGTTCAGTAGCTTCCTGAGGCATGTTGTGTGGAAGTGGTTCAGCTTCTTGGCATGTCGTTGGTACACTGTCCAAGTTTCGCAGGCGTACAGTAGTGTGGGGAGAACTACTGCTCTGTAGACCTTTAGCTTGGTCTCAAGACTAATGCCTCTTCTGTTCCAGACATTTGCACTGAGTCTGCCAAACGTTGCGCTTGCTCTTGCAATCCTGACGTTCACTTCATCGTCGATGGTCGCATTTCGTGACAGTGTGCTGCTAAGGTATGTGAACCGCTCCACCGCACTGAGCGTTGACTGTGATGTTGGGCTCAACGTAGGGTTTCCCTGGGGCTGGCTGATGGAGAACTTCAGTTTTCCTCGTGCTGATGGTAAGGCCGAAGTTCCTGCTGGCAGTGGCAAACTTGTCGACGCTGAGTTGCATGTCAGCTTCAGATCCAGCATTGAAGGCACAATCATCAACAAACAAAAAGTCTCTGATGATGTCTGTCATGACCTTCGTTTTTGCTTGAAGCCTTCTGAGGTTAAACAACTTGCCATCTGTTCGGTACTTTAGGCCGATTCCAACATCGCCATCTCTGAAGGCATCAGTAAGCATTGCAGAGAACATGAGGCTGAACAGCGTTGGAGCCAGGACGCAGCCTTGCTTGACACCATTTGTAACAGCAAAAGGAGCAGATGTTTCGCCATTGTCCTGGACTCGAGCCTGCATGCCTTCATGGAGTTGGCTGACCAAAGAAATAAATTTCCGAGGGCATCCGTACTTGGCCATGATCTTCCACAGTCCCTCTCTACTCACGGTGTCGAAGGCCTTAGTGAGGTCGACATAGGTGGAGAACAGATCAGCATTTTGCTCCTGACATTTCTCTTGCAGCTGCCTTGCAGCAAACACCATGTCGGTGGTTCCGCGCTCTTTCCGGAATCCACATTGGCTCTCAGGCAAATGACCTTGGTCAAGGTGTGCGGTGAGGCGGTTTAGTAGGATCCTGGCAAGTATCTTGCCTGCGATGGAGAGCAAGGAAATGCCCCGATGGTTATCACAGGCTTGCCGGTTCCCCTTTCGCTTGTACAAGTGAATGATAGATGCATCTTTGAAATCCTGGGGGATCGTCTCTTCTTTCCACATGAGTGAGTACAGCTGATGGAGCTTCTCAGTCAGCACAGTGCCTCCATCCTTGTAGACCTCTGCTGGTATGGAGTCTGAGCCAGGTGCTTTGCCACTGGATAGTAGACGGATTGCTTTCTGGGTCTCAAGAAGTGTTGGCGGATCGTCCAGTGCTTCGTTGATGGGGACTTGTGGGAGACGGTCTACGGCTTCATCATTTATGGAGGAAGGGCGATTTAAGACACTGTTGAAGTGCTCAGCCCAGCGTTCGAGAATTTTCTCCTTCTCGGTGATCAAGGTATTCCCATCTGCACTGAGGAGGGGGGATGATCCTGAGGATGTGGGGCCGTAGTCTTCTTTTAAGACATCATAGAACATCTTCATATCGTGCCTGTCAGCATATCCCTGGATCTCATCAGCTTTGTCACTCAGCCACTTATCCTGCATCTGGCGTAACTTTTGCTGAACAGTCCTGCGGATGGCATCGTACACATCCTTTTTTGATGTGGACTTTGGGTTGCTCAGGTAGGTTTGATGCAGACGGCGTTTCTCATCCAGAAGTTGCTTGATTTCATCACAGTTTTCATCAAACCAGTCTTTGTGCTTTCTGGTCATGGGTCCCAGGGTCTCTGAAGCTGTACTATAGATCAGCTCACGCAGGTTCCTCCAGTCAGACTCCACATTCTGATTGTCCAGAGAGGCGGATTCCAGACGATCTTCCAGCAGCTCCACAAAGGACTGTTTGATGGTGATGTTATTCAGCTTAGCGATGTTGAGCCGTTTTGGAGCCTTCTGGCCTTGGGGGCGTCTCTTGGGCTGGATTCGAATATTCAGCTTCGAGACTACAAGGCGATGGTCTGTCCAACACTCGGCGCCGCACATGGTCTTTGTTACACGTACATCTTGCCTATCCCTTTTCCTGACGATGACGTAATCGATGAGATGCCAGTGCTTTGAGCGAGGGTGCATCCATGACGTCCTGTTACGGGTAGGGAGGCAGAAAACTGTGTTGGTTATCAGCAGTTCGTGCTCTGCACATGTCTGAAGCAAAAGCAATCCATTTGGGTTGCAGTGGCCCACACCGTGCTTTCCAATCACTCCATCCCAGGAGATGTAGTCAGAGCCAACTCTAGCATTGAAGTCCCCAAGAATGATGAGCTTGTCTGCTTTAGGGATAGCAGCAGTGACAGAGTGAAGGTCCTCGTAGAACTTCGCCTTCACTTCATCCGGGTTGGTCATGGTTGGGGCGTAGGCACTGACAATGGTGAGGTGCTTCTGGCCAGATGCCAGTGGGAGTTT
>NC_134883.1:31342661-31350161 GCF_041734735.1 Babylonia areolata
TCATCATCATCATCGTCAACACCATTGTCGTCGTCATCGTCATCGTCATCATCGCCATCATCGTGATCATTATCATCATCATCATCATCGTCGTTGTCCTCGTCGTCGTCGTCATCATCATCATCATCATCGTCGTGGTCGTCGTCGTCATCATCATCATCATCATCATCGTTGTCGTTGTCGTCATCATCATCATCATCATCCGTACAATAAAAAACAACGTCGCCAATGATAATAATAATAATAATAATAATGGTATTTATATAGCGCTGAATCTTGTGCAGAGACAAATCAAAGCGCTTTCGCACCAGTCATTCACACGCATGCATAACTCAAACATGCATGATGACACAAACACGACGACTTTATAATTAACACTTCCACTCACCCGTGTCCAGACGCCACCAGAACGGCGGTGATAGCAGCAGTTACCGGCATCGCCATCTTCTTGGGAGTGGCCGCCATCGTGTTGGTCGTCGTCGTGAGATACTCCAGAAAAAAGTGAGTGTACCCATCAATAACAACAACAACAACAACAAAAACAAAAAACAAAAAAAAAAAAAAAAAGAGGGGGGAAAAAGAAGTCTTTGTGTATACTGTTCTCTTGTCGTCATCATCAACAACAACAACAACAAAATATAAAGAAAAAAAAAGAAGAAAAGAAAAGAAGTCTTTGTGTATACTGTTCTCTTGTCATCAACAACAGCAACAACAACAACAAAAGGGGAAGAAAACGTCTTTGTGTATACTGTTGTCTCTTGTTGTCATCATCATCATCAACAACAACAACAACAACAAAAAAGGACCAAAAAAGAAAAGAAAGAAAAAGAAGTTTTTTGCGCATACTGTTGTCTCTTGTCAACAACAACAACAACAACAACAAAAGAAAAAAAAATGAAGCCTTTGTGTATACTGTTGTCTCTTATCATGAACAACAACAACAACAACAATAATAATAATAATAATAATAATAATAATAATAATAATAATAATAATGAAATTTATAAAAAAAAGAAAAAAAGAAGTCTTTGTGTATACTGTTGTCTCTTTACTTTTCCACTCCACCGTTATGTTTGTCGTCGTCCTGAGCGAACCCTTTTTTTTTTAATTTAAAAAAAGTCTTTTTTGTGTGTGTGCAAACGTGTGTCTCTAACCCTTTTCTTTCATTTTAGGTCTCATGGTTTGTTTTTCTTAGTCCCGTTTCTTGTTGTTGTTATTTTATTCTTTTTTCTGTCTGATTTTTTTTTGCCCCTCTTTACTTTTTTTTTAAATCTTATTTTATTCTATTTTCTTTTTCTTTTTATAATTTTGTTTTATTAGCTGACGGTTTTTTTGGGTTTTTTTTGTTTTTTTCTTTTTTTTTTTGATCTTTTTTTTAATTTCCAGTCTCCTGTCTTCTTGTGTTTGTGTTATTGTTGTTTTTCCCGTCTGTTGTTTGTATCCCACAGGCTCCCTTTTTTTCCCAGTTTCCTGGTTCCTCTCTCTCTCTCTCTCTCTCTCTCTCTCTCTCTCTCTCTCTCTCCAACACACACACACACACACACACACACACACACACACACACACACACACAAAGTATGCACGTGCCCCCAAATCATTGATATGATAGACAATTTTCTTTACTCAGAAATAAGAAAGTTGCATATTGCACTTCAAACATTATTTCGTTTGTATATTTATAATCATATGGTCTCTTACAGCCTTCATCAACAAAATGGATACCAAAAAAAAGTGTTTCGTTGGACAGTCTGTAAGTGAACTGATTTCATGTTGTTTCACAACAGGCGCTCGATCTTGGTGTGTTGTAAAAGAGTGTCAGGAATTACATCACAATACTGACCTGGACAGCGGAACACACACCTAGGTGCTGTGCACTGACACACATTTCTGGGAAGAGGGAAGTAAAAGAAGTCGCCCGAATCCAGCTTAACCTCAACAGGGATGCTGGCCTTAAAGAACTGGATCCCCCCCCACCCCCCTTACCCCCCTCCGACTGATGACAGTCTTTTTTGAAAACACCACGGTCGTGCGCCTGTAGGCAGGCAACTTTTAAACCCCTTCAGTGCCAGGTGAAGAACAGTACAAAGTGGTGTTTCAAGTCATAAAACAACTTCAAAAACAGTGAGCCTAAAACTGAGAAAATGGTCTGGAGATATACCACTCTAGATAAACTGTGTGAATTTTCAGCCTTTCAGAGGTATTTCCCTTTTTATGATTGCGTCATCAGTGACATCACTATGCACGTATGTGATACGTTCTCAGGCAGTCGAGATGTTTTAATGACATACAGCAATGAACTCAGTTCATCCGAATACACAGCATGTTCAACCCAAGACTTTCCTGAATACATCAGTTTTGCTTATGAAGGTGGAGAGAGATCACTGAAAATAAATTGCAAGTGAGCTGCAACCTTTTGACTGTGAACAAAGAAAATTGTCGACTGCAAGTATCACCCAGAATCAGAAAACATGTACCAACAATCTCATTGGTCTCCCCCTCCCTCAGGCACGGACGCAACGCGGACCAAGCAGTGCGTTACACGTCAGAAGGGGGCGGGGCATGTGAGTACAAGAACGAGACGGACCTGACGCAGCAGTTCGCCCCGCCCTCTTACAAGGACGTGGTCAGTCCTCAAGGGGGTGGGGGCTCGCCATATGGGCACCGCCATCGTCACCGCCACTGCGACCCCCCTCCGGCCTACAGCACTGTGGCCGCTGGTCAGTGGACATGTGGACAGTAACCAGTTTATGATGTTCATGACAGTAATAATGCTGCTGCTGCTGCTGCTGCTGCTGCTTCTACTACTATTACCAACAATCAGCATTAGTCTCTCTCTCTCTCTCTCTCTCTCTCTATATATATATATATATATAGTATACTGCTGCTGCTGCTGCTGCTACTATTACTGCTACTACTACTACTACTAGTACTGCTACTACTGATGATGATGGCGATGATGAAAAAGAGCAGCAGCATTGAAGCACGCTTGAAGATAATTTGATGATAATAATAGTAATTAGTATTTATATGGCACTAAATCTTGTGCAGAGACAAATCAAAGTGCTTTCACACCAGCCAGCCATACGCATGCATAACTCTAGACTGAAAAAAAAAGGAAAAGGTGGGGAAGGGTGGCCATCTTGGGAAGAGGTGGGTTTTAATGAAGGCCTGACTTGAAAGAGCTGAGTGCGGAGACCTGACGAAGCAAATACAAGGTCCAGAGACAGAGAAAGAGCGGCAGCCAACAGTGGAGTGTTTGAATCTGGGTATGCATAAACAGAGTGGATCCGTAGCCAATCGTAGGGAGCGAGATGGGGTGTAGATGTGAAGGCAGCTACACAGAAAGGGAGGGGCAGAGGGTGAATAAGAAGATAACAGTGTTTATGATGATGATGATGATGAATTTGCTCAAATGAAAACTAACAAAACTATATTTTGAAAAAAATGATAATGGATAAACAATTAGAAAAAAAAAGTACGAAAAAGAAAATTTTAAAAATCGCCAACAATGTCTACTTTTCGTCTCGCTCTAAGGGAAACAACTGCAATAGAGTACCTCTGCAACACTTACATAAAGTTAAATCCCTTACGAACTGTTGAAGCAAATTCATTTATTTATGATCTTGTCCCAGCCACGTATGCCGCTCCCGGGTGCTGGTGAATAACCAATATTCAAGAAAAAAAAAAAAAAAAGGAGAAAAAGAGGGGAAGGGGGGTTGGGGGGTGAGGAAGAGATCGGTGTGTGGTCTATTCAAAATGATAGCCAGCAACGTTATTTGTTATATATTTGTTAGTTGTATTTCTTTTTATCACAACAGATTTCTCTGCGTGAAATTCGGGCTGCTCTCCCCAGGGAGAGCGCGTCTCTACACTACAGTGGGCTACTTATGATGATTTACAATTACAGATATAAAATCAAGTGAATAGATTTAAGCTTGTAGATAAAAAGAAAACGAATCATTGTAAAATTGAATGAACGGGCTAATGAATGAACGAATAATAACATAAATGAGTACAACTGCTACGGATACTGCTACAGCTGCTTCTACTACTATTGTTATTATTACTACTGCTGCTACTGCTAATGCTACTACCACTAGTACTACTTCTACCACTGCTGCTGTTTCTACTCCTAAATTTATACAACTACTACTACTACTACTACTACTGCCGCTGCCTCCGCTGCTGCTGCTAATACGACTACCACTAGTACAACCATAACTACTGCTGCTGCCACTGCTGCCACTACATTTGTACTACTCGTACAGGTATACTGCTACTACTACTACTACTATTGCATGCTGCTGCTGACAGTTACCAAACTACCACGAGTAATCCCACGACTTGACGACTCCGCCTCTCCATCTCCCTCACACCCAGACGTTGACACTGACCCCGTCCCGTGTGTGTGTGTGTGTGTGTTGTGTTGTGTTGTCCCGCACAGCCCTGGTTCACCACGAGGACGGCAACGTGTCCAGCGAGGAGGAGGTCAACCACAGCCGACGGCCGGCATCCCTGTGGTCACACCCCGCCCCTCCTCCCCACTCCCACCATCTCCACCCCCCCAGGTCACAGCGGCAGCACCCCTCGACGAGGCCCGACGAGGGCAGGAAGGGGGTGAGGGAGGGGGAGGAGGAGGAGGAGGAGGAGCAGAGGGTGGGGGTGAGGGGGGAGGAGGATGAGGAGGACGTGCGCATGCACGGGACCTGGCCTTCCGACACGGACGAGGAGGAGGAGGTGAGGGCCCGGAGGAGGAGGAAGGGAGGCAAGGGCAAAGGGCGAGGCAAGCACAGCGGCGGCAAGGCGGGGAGCGGCGGGGGGCCCACCACTTCCAAAGGCGTCAGTGAAGCCAGAGAAGACGACAGGTCCGCAAACCTTGAAGACAAAGCCCAGGAACGTACCCAGCCAACCACAGCACCAGCTTGTGAACCGAACCACACCCCCACCTCCCCCTCCAACAGCGAGTGTTCCCCAGGCCACGGGACCTGCCCTTCCGCGGGCACTTCGGACGTGGCCAGCAGAGCGGGCAGTGGCTGTGAGGTGGTCAGCGAGACGGAGAGCCAGCTGGCTAGCGGCAGCAAACGGAACTCCAGGACAGAGTCCAACTCTCCGGACAGCTGCAGCAGCAGTCATTCGGACAGCCCCGCCAAGCACCCTCCACCTCCGGCACGCTCCAAGGCAGCAGACAACCCTCACGACCTCCTCCGTTCCGACCCTGCCGTCCGGTCTCCTCCCCTGGCCGATGACGAAGACTTTGTGGACTTGAACCCATCCAGAAGTTCCCAAAAGGAATGCTTGTTGCCCCATTGAGAGCCCGCGCCAATCTGTGTGGATCTGGATATAAGTCCATCCACAACTTCCCCCAAATAAAGTGATTCATTTGTCCAGTGATACGTATACCCGTACGGGTTCTCGGCCCTTAAAATATCAGGGATGTGGACATTTCTTCCGTTATCGATCAGAACTGAACATTGCCCTCGCCAGACAAGTGAAAAGATTCCAGTACAGCATCGTCTCCATGAAAAGATCCATTGAATATGGTAGACAGTTAATTTACTTCTCATTTTGTCAAATATACACTGCCATCATATATACTATTTTTTCGAACAAAACATTCCATTTTTGAATAAAAAGAACCACTTTTTTTCTCATGTTTCCATGAAATAATTCACTTCACTTTTACACTTTTCTTTCGCCGTATTTTTTCTCCTATTCCGACACATCTACTATAGCAATGTATCCTTTTTTTCAAAAAACAAAAAACAAACAAACAAAAAAACCCAAATAATTGCAGCAAAAAATCATTCCATAAAAAAAAACTAGAACCTGATATTTCCAATAATCACAATAAGCTTCATCATAAACGTATTGCAGCAAACATATCTAAAATATCTAAGAGAGAGAGAGAGGGAGAGAGAGAGAGAGAGAGAGAGAGAGAGAGAGAGAGATTTTCACTGGTAAGTTTAGAAGTCTCACATACAGCTTTATTCTCGCTTTCTGTTTTTGGTTGATCATATAAAAGACTGCAGCCTTCAATCTGTGTTAAAAAATATTCTTCTTTTGCTTCTTATTATCATTATTAGACAGGTACCTATCACAGGGACAAACGCTGCCCATTGGAATTCTCTGTCAGTGACTTGAGGCTTCAAGCCCAATCTACTCTTTCGCCGCCATAGACGACATTAGTCGACTAAACAGTGCACCGCCAAAAGCTACTTTAATGGACATAACGGGGTCATAATTAAACGGAACATTTTTCACATTGTAATAAAACTTGACAGCTGCAGCCAGTTTCCCAAGCAACTGAACAATGACTAATCTTTGCCCCCTGATCCCTGACTGGTTGAAATGAACAAGTCCAATGTGTTGTTTTCACATGAACCAGAGCCTGTGACAAGGCTTCGAGTCTAAATTATTTGGCGCTGGGGTGTGTTTCACACACAGGAACTTGGGGGCAAAAGCGTTTTAATTAAGCTGTTGAAACATTCCAAACGGTAAATTTCTGAAACGACGACAGGGTAGATAATTCAACATTTCGACTCGCTATATATTGACATATTTTCTCCCCTGAATTCCAGAACATTGACGATGAAGAACAATAAAATAAAACAAATTAACAAACAACAATTAAAAAAGAAAGTATGAGACAAGAAAGAAGAAGAAAGAGGAGGAGTAGAGGAAGAGAGGAGGAGAGGAGGAGGAGGAGGAGAAGAAGAAGAAGACATAAGTTTCATCACAATTTTCATCTTAAAGCCAGCTGCTGACATTGGGAGCAGAGGTGGGAGGGTTGTGGAGGGTGTTGATAATGATGGTTGATTTGGTTTATTTCTACACACTGCTGTAATATGTTAGTATCAAACTCTGCTCAACCCAATCAAAATAAAGACCCGCACCCGCCCACCCCCACCACTCATTCCAAACAACAAACAAACAAACAAAAAACGCACAAAAACGAAAAAACAAACAAAATCAATACCCCTTCTTAAGCACACACACACACACACACACACATACACATGCATGCACGTAAACACACACACACACACACACACACACACACACACACACACTAGAGATAAAGCGGAAAAGAGCGTTAGTGGTTAAGTGTGGCAGTTTGACACGCTCTAAAATATTGTAAATATTGTGGTTAGAATTTCATGAATGCGAGCGGAACAGATCAAACCATTTTATCATAATCAGGAAATAAAAGAAAATATAATAGTTCAGAATATTTCTAACATCTCTACATGCGTAATCATCTGATTGTGTGTGTGTGTGTGTGTGTGTGTGTGTGTGTGTGTGTGTGTGTGTGTGTGTGTGTGTGTGTGTGTGTTTATTCGCAATTCTTGCCAGATACCAGCTTCCAACATTATTAACACTGATTGTTCATAGAAAGATAGACAGAGAGATACAGAGAGAGAGAGACAGAGACAGAGACAGAGTGAGGGACAGAGAAATAGACCCTAGACAGAGAGACAGACAGAGACAGAGAGACAGATT
>NC_134883.1:31362661-31370161 GCF_041734735.1 Babylonia areolata
CTAAACACAAAAATACATAAAAAGTCCATATAGGCAAATGATACTGCAGAATGGACAGCTAGCGCCCTTCCCAATGTTTACCAGTTCACTACCTGGTCGCCAGAGCAAAACAGCAGACATTTCATCATAGACTGCGGAAAAGAGAATAAGTGTCATGGCATGCTCGAAAAAAGACAAGGGAATGGAGTGGGAAGGCAGAACAAGGAGACAACAGTGAAGGAAGAAAAACGGCAGAAATAGAGCAATAGAAAAGAGGAAATTTTTAGCTCAGAATTTCCAGAAGGCGGTGCGGCGATGCTATTTATTCTGAAAGACCACCGGCATCCTTCGGGAAACAACGGCATGCGCCGTGATGTTAAACTATAGCGGTCATCATAGCCAGCCGAGCCCTTGGCTAAAAAAAGAAGAAAAAACAAAAAAAACTTGGCATTTTTGACATAAACATATTTGCAAAGCAACCTATACAATATTGAGGTAAACAGTTTCTAAAACATAAAGATGTCGTATGCTTTTTTCTCAAAATATCCTCCAAAACTTAGATTGGCAATTCTGGCAGGCAGCTCTCCATGTGAGTTTGCAGACGGACATGGATTTATGACAACTGAAATGTTTTTTCTCTTTTCACTTTTTTCTCTTGCCTGGTTCTCAACTTCCTGCTTTCCTTTTTCATTGCAGATGGTGAAACAAACCAGAGTTTCCACACTTTGCATCTATGCGATGCTGTTTATATCCATACTCATATATTGTGTTCTCACTTGGCACTTTTTCTCAGGTAAGTTTCTGTTTTCTGTCTGTATATCCATCTGTCTTTCTGAGAGAGAGAGAGAGAGAGAGAGAGAGAGAGAGAGAGAGAGAGAGAGAGATTCAGACTTCAGATGATTTATTCAGATGGGCTATAGTTGCTACTGAAGGGGTGTTAAAGGACGATAGTCAGTCAACCCGTATATCTGTAGAAAAACAAATAAGCCTGCTAAAAGTATGATTGCACTAATAGTCTGTAGTTTCTGTAACATCTCTAACCTTTTTGAGAGAACCATATAGAAATATTTCTGTTTAGCAGATTGGTTATTGGCAGATGAGATGAGGAAGGCTGACTTGATTTTTGTGGAGGAGTTCCAGTATGATTGCGGAATCAAATCTTTTCTCAAGTAATGAAAAGCTGGGCGCTCCAAAACAAAATGTGCTTCGTCCTGAGTTGTAGAATGACACAAATTACATAGCAGATTTTGATTCGTCAATTCCATATCATTTTAAGTGTACAGCAATATCCGAAACATCACATTTAAAATTTGTCAGTGCCTGTTTAATATATGCCATTGAAATACATGGCTCCACTCTAGTTCGAGTTTTAAACGTTCTGTATAAGAAACATTGATAACTGTTTTGAATGTGATCATAGTATTCCTGCCACCTGCAGCCAGTAACTGTTTAAAATTTTAAAAAAACTGTTTATTTCTTTCACTCATTGATTATCCCATACAAATGCAAATCCATACTGACTCAAGCACAAACGGTTGTTGATGCCCACGTGCATTTACAATCTGGACTTTCTAGCATTTCATAAGCTATCAACGGCAACCTTTCATCATTCATACGAATTAAGATTAGCCAGTACAAAACACATCTCACGAAAGAATTGACAGACAATGGGAGTCTCCTCATCTCTCCATGGACCATATCATTTGGATGTGCCAGATTACACAGAGAAATCTTTTTTGAAGCGAACAAATGTAACTGTTACTATAGGCTGGTCTTTTTCAAGTCCCCATATCTCCGCTCCTTATTGTAAAATCGGTTGTACCCGTGCATCAAAAAGTTGGGTTTAAAAAAAATATATTTACAGAGTTGATTTGAAATTTGTGTAAAATGTCAAACAACCCAAAACCACTTTCTTATCTTTTGAAGCCAAACTCTTGACAAGTAAATTTGAAACTCAACTTTGTTGTTAAGTAAAATCCGAGGCATTCGTATGCGTTTACAAGATGCACTTTTGGGTCAGCATATACCATCTTTCATGAACGGCTAAAAATCGTCCCTTTCGAAAGACCATCATGTTACTTTTTTTCATGGTTACTTTCAGTTGGAGCTTTCCAGCAGTTTTGTAGAGAATGTTAAAATATGTTGGTAGTCCAATAACAACACTTCTTCTGTGTTCGTGGGCTGCAACTCCCACGTTCACTCGTATGTACACCAGTGGGCTTTTACGTGTATGACCGATTTTACCCCGCCATGTAGGCAGCCATGCTCCGTTTTCGGGGGTGTGCATGCGGGTTATTTTCTTGAGTCCATAACCCACCGGACGCTGACATGGATTATGGGATCTTTAACGTGCGTATTTGATTTTCTGTTTGCGTATACACGCGAAGGGGTTTCAGGCACTAACAGGTCTGCACATATATGTTGACCTGGGAGATCGGAAAAATTTCCACCCTTTACCCACCAGGCGCCATTACCGGGATTCGAACCCGGGACCCTCAGATTGAAAGTCCAACGCTTTAACCATTCGGCAATTGAGCCCGTCACATAACAACACATTATCTGCGAAAAGAACTCTACAATGAATTCAGAACAAAAATTGAACTGTGTTTTCGACTATCGATTATCTCTAGTGCTGATTCATTTATGAAAAGAGAAAACAAGACCGGACAATGTGCATACTCTTGCTAAACTCCCTCTGTGCAGTATATATAATCACTAAATTTAGCCCCTTAGTCAACATTCACTTTTACATCCCTATACAGGCTTTTAATACACTGGAATTATTTATCCTCAGCCCCATATTTTCTCAAAATTGGCAACACTAATTTTCTTGAAGTGGAATGAAATGCTTTCTCAAAATCAATGAATGCCCCTTGAGTTTGCAATAATAAGCAAAACCTGCTTGGTGCTAACCTGTTTCATTTTTCTGTTCTATCCAATTTTGTAACCTGTTATTAATGATAAAGCCATGAACGTTTCCACTAACATTTGATAACGAAATCCCTCTATGATTATTAGTATCATTTACGTCCCCTTTCTTATAAAATGGCAACCGAATGGATTCAGTCCAGGTTTTAGGATACACGTCCCTTTCAAACAGGTAATTATATAATTTCAAAAAAAGAAAACTATTACATAGTCTCCCGAGTGTTTCAACATTTCTGATCTGGGCCGGCAGGTTTATTAGTCTTTAGTTTCATTATGGCAAAAAGCTAATCCTCTTTCGAAACATGACTATTCAGAACAGGATCTAAATCGTTAACCATTTATTCATTTTGAAAATCCCGTTTGCTGGACACATTTTGAAGAATATCTTTGAAGTTGCAAAACCACTCATCAACGAAAATGTTGTTATGAAACTCAACTTTTACTTTCAGATTTTTTGTTGTTTTTGTTTTTGATAGTGTGCCAGATTTTTTTCTTTTTTTTGTTCTTTTTTTGTTGTTAATGTTTAGATGATTCTTCTTACATATTCAACACTGTATGTTTTATGCATCTTTTTTTTTTCTTTCTTCCCCAACGTGTGCTTATATCCCTCTTTTCTGACAAAAAAAGATTGTCATCTTTGTCACGAGTATTCCTACACTTCCTCAGAAGTCTGTGTAAGTTGACCCTTGCACTTTTATATTCCTGATGAAACCAGTGGTTCCCAGCCCTTTTACGGTTAATAGATATATTACGTTTCATACATTCTGCTTTGTTTCAAAATGTCGTTAAACGCATTTAAAGATATATCAACTTCTACGTCGATTAGCTGAGTCACTTCATTCTAATTTTGCTATGTTTCAAAACAGCTGAGGTCAGCATAATCAGATTTCAATTCGAACTTTTCAAAAAATGAATTTATACCTTTTCTACATGTTTATGTGTCAGATTGGTGATATTTTCAATACAAAATACCAGCGGAAGGTGACCTGAATATATGCTCCATTGCACTGCAAGCAGCCTTTCTTTTTCATAAATAAATCATAGAGGTCTACTGATGCAATACATTAATCATTCACACAACTGCACGTTTCAGTTATATAATTATGTCCATCATCCTCACGGTTGCCATTACATAAACCATTCAGAGCGTACAGATCAAGACTACTACACATGTTCAGTTGATGTTTTCTATGTGAGTCCAGCGTATTTAGAACAGCGGCTCGGCTTGTTTCTATGCATGATAGATACTTTTTGTGCATAAAATTTTATTCAGTTTCCTCTGTGATGCCTGGCACATTTGAGAAACACCGTTCTGCTGTTCATACCACCACTATGTAGGGTAGGTAGGCCTAATTGCGAAATATCCAGTCGAAGCGACAAGCTCAGCGTGTGCATTGTACAGACAACAGGTTGTAAGATCGTCAAATGTAGCTCTTCTGATTTTGAAGGCTTTCTCCAGTTGGTTGTACCAGCAAAAGTTCGTCTGCTCCTTTTCAACGTTTCTTGTTTGTTTGTTTGTTTTTGGTGGTTTTTTTCCAATGGTTGAAATAGCAGGGGTGCTTGAGGGTAAATGCGAACGGGCTAGTCTAATTGCGAATGATGGTTTTGGGTACATGTGGACAATGTAAACAGAAGCGGGTCTTGAACTCATTAAACATAACACGTCATTGGAACATTTGTATTGTTGGTTTTGATCACACACACACACACACACGCACACACACACACAAGCACACATTTAAACGAACACACCCACACCACATACAAACACACCCTTTTGAGAGAGCTCAGTAACTGCGAAGCATCGTTCGGAATAAGACGCGTCAAAATATTCTATGGTCTAAACAAACGACACCATTTTGGAGATTCCTGTCAAAACTGACGTTCTGATCTGTCACCAATATACTCTCTTAAATTCTCCTAGCACTGATAATGTACAATCCAGTCAACATATCATATGAAATCAGCTATTTTCAAACTCTGCAAAGTTCAAGTTCTACTACTTGCTTCCCTCGATTTTAAGATTTTGTGAGCACGTTTGTGAACTTGGTCGGCAGTGGTTCGTGAAGAGAAGGAAGAGCGTGGAAATAGTCGGAAATAGCTAATGTTTGACTGGTTCTTGGAAATGGATATTCATTTGTCGAAGCAGACAGACGTTCAGTTGTGAAATGTGTGTGGTGAGAACACTTGGACGTGGGGGTGGTGCACGAACCGTTCGCAATTACACGCTGTTCGCAATAGGCATATAGACATCACCCAGTGATAAAACATTATCAACAAGACTCTCTTCCAGTGCATTAATACTATTATCATTACCAAAAGATGGACAGTATGGGGTATTCTCTAGATGTACATATGCACAAACATATATCTTTATCAAAGTTAGATAGTTTCTGTCAAGCACAAATGTTAAGTATTGACCACAGTCACAAGTGATATAACAAACATACGGGATCAGTTCATTTTTGGTGAGACATCTTATTCATTCCCCCTGGGGCCGTATTCAAGACAAAAATCATTTTGCCTGAAGTCAAGTTACCCTCGACGTGGCAGGGACCCGCGGGTACAGTTTGCACTGAAGGTTCGGTTATCTTCTTATTCAAGACACACCAAGTGCCCTCAGGCAACTAAGCTTAACCAATTGTATGGAAATAAAAATCCTGGGGATTCCCTTTTGCACATGCTCTTCTACTTCGCACCACACCACAGTGTGACAATTAAAGAAGAAGAAAAAAACATCAGTGGCAAAGCATTGATTAGAGTCGGCAACTTGTCAAATCTAGGGGCCACTTTTGCATTTTGACACATTGTCCTCCCTGCTTTTCAGCTAATTGAAAACAAAATGAATAACGGAGTTCGGAATCAAATATTTCTCGGGAATGAACAAATTTCGATGATCTGCAAACTTCCGACATTCCAAAATTTATCGTCTGGAAGTGAACTCACTTCACAGCTACATACGTAATTCAGATGAAAAATATAATGACGTCTGCCAGTCTCAATACGTCAATTTTGACTGCCAAACGAACAAAGGATGAAATCTGAATATCGGAGGCTGTATTCAAGACACGGTCTCTCCACAAAACACCTGTTCTCCCTTGACAAAATCAACGCAGCAAAAGGATTCACAATATTTACTTCTGCTTCGTTGGAAGTCAACCGTGGCAGATAGTAAGGGTAAATTGCCTTCGGGTTTGTAGAACTGCAGGTAGGCTCTTGTGTTCCTGATACCAGATATTGCTAACTCATGGGCAGTTTGCCTTGCCTCAGGCAGATTACCCACAGATACACATATACCCGAAACCATGATGGTCTCTTGAATACGGTCCATGATGGTCTTCCACGAGAAGAAAGTTTAACTACTGGTTTGACATAAACTCTGTGATCTTTTAACACATCAAACTCATCAACAAACATTTCAACTAAATATACGAAGTCAAAGGAAGAAATGTATCGAATAAATTCTGAATCATTCAATAAAGAAATCAAGCCTCTAATAGTCCAATGAAGAAAATATATATTTCTAGCATTTTCCACACAGACCGCATGCATATTTTGCTTATTATCTTCACTTTCAAACATCAGGTCAATGGTTATCAACGTCATCTGTCACAATAAACGTGCCTGTCATTTGACGAGCTAATGAACAAGTCTTGGGAAACGTTCTTTTGGACAGTTTCTAGAGTTTCAGTTCGGCAGCTGCTCTGGTCCCCATGATCACTTCTACACGTGCAGATCAAATTAGTGACACACATATACATATGATAGTATTTTGGATCCACAATGAAAGTGGAAGCGTTCACTTCAGACTGCTACAAAAACCGAGACTGCACTTTTCTCTGAATTGGTATTGTGTTTGTACAAGAGTTTCTTTATTTTTTATATCTGACGATTGGCAGTGACATAGCACAAAGTGCGAATGTATTCAGAAGTGTACACATGCCAACACACAGAAAACGTAATGTCACATGCGTACATGTATTGAATACATACAAAACATCCATACAGCCATTCATACATACAATGAAACTATTGCCCTTCCGATTCCATTCACTCAAATTAGTTATCCACAAATCTTGTAACAGTGTGACATTGGAATGCCCTCATTATTTAACAGCATTCACTTCGTACAATAATTACACCTTACGAGCAGATTCTTTTTCGGCATCTTTTCACTCTGCTAGGAAAGCCTTTCTAAGAGAACATATTGTTTTTGTCGTGCAGGGCTTTCCTTAGGAATCTCAGAATATTTCCTCCATGCCAGAATGTCGACCCATGTCCGCGTGGTCACAGAACCTCACTGTAATGTTGCTGCCAGAACTCCTCCCCGTTCTGTCAGCACCGACTCCCCTTCACACCGCTGTGCCCCGATCCCGCTGAAGTTCCCGGTGACGGCTCCCCTCCTCCCCTGTGCCTGGCTCTCCTCCGTCCCTCCCCGTTGCTCTCAGAGGCTGCGGGCCAGGCTGGTGTGTGAGCCCACGTCCGTGCGGATGGTTTTCGAGTGGGTCAGTGTGGCCACGCCGCCCGCCGCCTATGGCTTTGAGGACCCGTGCCTGGCCAGGTCGGTAAGAGCGCTGTGTTTCCAGGATGGGC
>NC_134883.1:31380161-31402661 GCF_041734735.1 Babylonia areolata
AGTCTTTGTGCATACTGTTCTCTTGTCATCAACAACAACAACAACAAAAACAAAAAAGGAGAAAAAAAGAAGAAAAAAGTCATTGTGTATACTGTTGTCCCTTGTCATCATCATCATCAACAACAAAAACAACAATAACAACAACAAAAAAGGACAAAAAAAAAAAAAAAAAGAAAGAAAAAGAAGTCTTTGTGTATACTGTTCTCTTGTCATCAACAACAACAAAAAGAGAAAAAAAATGAAGCCTTTGAGTATACTGTTGTCTCTTGTCATGAACAACAACAACAACAACAATAAATAATAATAATAATAATAATAATAATAATAATAATAATAATAACATTTTGAAAAAAAGAAAAAAAGAAGTCTTTGTGTATACTGTTGTCTCTTTACTTTTCCACTCCACCGTTATGTTTGTCGTCGTCCTGAGCGAACCCTTTATATTAAAAAAAACACGTCTTTTTTGTGTGTGTGCAAACGTGTGTCTCTAACCCTTTTCTTTCATTCTAGGTCTCATGGTTTGTTTTTCTTAGTCCCGTTTCTTGTTGTTGTTGTTATTTTATTCTTTTTTCTGTTTGATTTTTTTGCCCCTCTTTACTTTTATCTTATTTTATTCTATCTTCTTTTTCTTTTTATAATTTTGTTTAATTTTGCTTTATTTGCTGTCGGTTTTGTTTTTGTTTTTTTTCTGTTTTTTTCTTCTTTTATTTTAATTTCCAGTCTCCTGTCTTCTCGTGTTTGTGTTATTGTTGTTTTTCCTGTCTGTTGTCTGTATCCCACAGGCTCCCTTTTTTTTTTACAGTTTCCTGATTCTCTCACTCTCTCTCTCTCTCTCTCCAACACACACACACACACACACACACACACACACACACACACACACACACACAGAGTATGCACGTGCCCCCAAATCATTGATATAATAGACAATTTTCTTTACTCAGAAATAAGAAAGTTGCATATTGCACTTCAAACATTATTTCGTTTGTATATTTATAATTATATGGTCTCTTACAGCCTTCATCAACAAAATTGATACAAAAAAATGTTTTTGGTTGGACAGTGAACTGATTTCATGTTGTCTCGCCACAGGCGCTCGATCTTGGTGTGTTGTAAAAGAGTGTCAAGAATTACATAACAAATACAACGGGACACACACCTAGGTGCTGTGCACTGACACACATTTCTGGGAAGAGGGAAGTAAAAGAAGTCGCCCGAATCCAGCTTAACTCACTCAGTACGGCCAGTCCTCTCTTCTCCTCTACACAGACCCCTCGGATGTCCAGTGGGTGTCTGAATGACCCAACCTTTAGCTTCCGTCGTCAGAATTGTGGTTTTCTTTGTCAACATTTACATCTTCAGTATAAGAACCTTCCGACTGCAATATTTTGATGATGGTAATTGGGCTGAAACGCTGTTAACGTCGTCTCTTTCGCCGTTCGTATGGAGAGAGTTAACCTCAACAGGGATGCTGGTCTTAAAGAACTGGATCCCCCCCCCCACCCCACCCCCTTACCCCCCTCCGACTGATGACAGTCTTTTTTGAAAACACCACGGTCGTGCGCCTGTAGGCAGGCAACTTTTAAACCCCTTCAGTGCCAGGTGAAGAACAGTACAAAGTGGTGTTTCAAGTCATAAAACAACTTCAAAAACAGTGAGCCTAAAACTGAGAAAATCGTCTGGAGATAAACCACTCTAGATAAACTGTGTGAATTTTCAGCCTTCCAGAGGTATTTCCATTTTTATGATTGCGTCATCAGTGACATCACTATGCACGTACGTGATACGTTCTCAGGCAGTCGAGACGTTTTAATTACATACAGCAGTGAACTCAGTTCATCCGAATACACAGCATGTCCGACCCAAGACTTTCCTGAATACATCGGTTTTGCTTATGAAGGTGGTGAGAGATCACTGAAAATAAATTGCAAGTGAGCTTCAACCTTTTGACTGTGAACAAAGAAAATTGTCGACTGCAAGTATCACCCAGAATCAGAAAACATGTACCAACAATCTCATTGGTCTTCCCCTTCCTCAGGCACGGTCGCAACGCGGACCAATCAGTGCGTTACACGTCAGAAGGGGGCGGGGCATGTGAGTACAAGAACGAAACGGACCTGACGCAGCAGTTCGCCCCGCCCTCTTACAAGGACGTGGTCAGTCCTCAAGGGGGTGGGGGCTCGCCATACGGGCATCGCCACCGCCACCGCCACTGCGACCCCCCTCCGGCCTACAGCACTGTGGCCGCTGGTCAGTGGACATGTGGACAGTAACCAGTTTATGATGTTCATGACAGTACTAATGATAATGCTGCTGCTTCTACTGTTGTTGCTGCTGCTTCTACTACTATTACTAACAATCAGCATTAATCTCTCTCTCTCTCTCTCTCTCTCTCTCTCTCTCTCTATATATATATATATATATATATGTGTGTGTGTGTGTGTGTGTGTGTGTGTGTGTGTGTGTGTGTGTAATAGAGTTAGCTTGGCTAGGAGCTGTGATTTATTATTAGAGATTAAAAGACTTAGCACATCCTATGCTCACAGCACCAAGTTGCAACAAGGTACACTTGGTGGTAAAGGGCTGTGGTTTAGGGATGGATTGAATTTGGAAACAAGATTTGAAACCTTAAAGGGAATAATTTGGATCTATTTTGTTATGGATCTATCCTGTCGTAAGGATATTTTTGAAGGATCTTCCTGTCGGATTGGATCAAAATCCTTTCGGCGACGCCACTTTTGTAGCCGTGTTACCAAGTGGTTATTCAAGGGTACAGTACAAAAGAACTAACTAAATGATTTATATGATAAAAGGATAGATAAGAATTCCCCCGCACAGGCCAGGAACATGTAGAGGCCAGTCACAAATGGGTTTTTCTATTGCTTTATTTACAATAGTTATGAGAACATAAAAAGAGAAAACTAAGAAGAGAACAGAAGATATAAAAAAAAGAAGAACTAAGAGAGAAGACAACCAGGAGAAGAAGACTAGAAGAGAAGAACTAAGAGAAGAGAAGACAGTGCCTGGAATGACACAAACAAATGTCATAAGTACAACATGTCGAGTTTGGGATACGCAACAACATAATGCATATGTGTGAAGACCAAACGCTGACATCAAATGACATTTCTAATACATTTTAAATAGAGCAGTTAAAGTGATTGAAGCGATGCTGACTTGGTGAAAGTACACTGACAGTATAGATTAGGTAAAGCTTATACTGTGTCAAAGTGACTCAAATGAATCAGTTTATCATGTAGCACTATACTGGAGTAAGCGGAGAGAGCATGATAACTAAATTACAATTAACAGACTGATACATATCAGGTGGTTTTAACCAATAACTGACATTCATTCATCAAACACTATCTTTATACTGGAGTAAGCCATATAGGAGAGAGCATGATAACTAAAATTAATTACAATTAAGACTGATACATATCAGGTGGTTTTAACCAATAACTGATATTAATCAAACACTATCTTGTAATCACCACAATAGAATACTACACACATCTTAGAGTACTGAGCATCAGTGAAACACTAACCTTCTTCAGTGACAGCAAATGAGAAAGAACGCATCATATGCACCCACTAAAATATTCTCCAACAAACTATTAGTGTCCAGAGACGTCACTGACTGTGACGTTAAGAAGAATCAAATGGAACACTGCTCCAAGCATGTGACGACATGGCAATTATTTAGACCAATCATAGTGGAGCTATGACTAACATGTCAAAGCAATAACTGAACATACACATATGAACACAAATACTGTGTCAAACAATACAATTTATAAATCAACACATTCTACACACTAGTACTTACAGCAATGCGTAGCGAGATGTCAGCCATTGTGGGGACACACACGACAAACACACTGCTCGCAACACAGCAAAAGAGAGAGAGAGAGAGAGCAGCTCTGGTCAGATGACTGACCAGGTATGAAATGACCACTCATCACTCACTGTACCAATTTATGCAGGTTAAGTGGACTACAAAGACAGTCACGTGTGTTGCAAAGCAGACTGGCACTAATCAGGCCAAATCCAACGACAACTGTGTTTCTGACAAGGTGTTCAGTGACAGATTTCTAAATGATCCCTGAACCAATTTACGTCGGATAAGTTGCAAAAGAAAGAGCTTAATGCTAATGAATATAAAATGAAGTGTTGAATTTAAAATCTTAATTTAAGTCACCTGAACAGGGTCAGTTTTAGCGAGCTGATCACTGAAAATTACAAACTGCGTTAAATCAGTTTAACGTAGGCAAACATAAATGGAATAGACTTATAGATGGAATTGTGACGATTCTGCCAGTATATAATACTTGTAGTTTACTGATCCGACAAAAGAGATATTGATTAAATACCATGAAGAAGAAACACAGATTCCAGCTCAGCCAATAGCGTATGGTGACGCAACACTGGTTCAGCGGTGAGTAGGTTGTCCGGTGAAGAGGACAAAATGATGTAAGCGGGGTGACGTCACACATTCTGCCCCTAGATTAGTTGCGAAAACTGTCATCTGCTAATACAGCTTGTGCGTGAGGTAAGTATTGGAGCAAGCATAGCACTTGGTCACATGTATATATTGTATAATGCTGCTGCTCCTGCTGTTTAAACTACTACTTTACTGTTGTTGCTGCTACTACTAGTAGTAGTACTACTGATGATGATGGTGAAAAAGAGCAGCAGCATTGAAGCACACTTGAAGATAATTTGATGATGATAATAATAATAATGAGTATTTATATAGCACTAAATCTTGTGCAGAGACAAATCAAAGTGCTTTCACACCAGTCAGTCATACGCATGCATAACTCTAGACTGAAAAAGAAATGGAAAAGGTGGAGAAGGAAGGCTATCTTGGGAAGAGGTGGGTTTTAAGGCCTGACTTGAAAGAGCTGAGTGTGGAGACCTGACGAAGCAAAGGGCTAATTCCAAATACAAGGTCCAGAGACAGAGAAAGAGCGGCGGCCGACAGTGGAGTGTTTGAATCTGGGTATGTGTAAACAGAGTGGATCCGTAGCCGATCGTAGGGAGCGAGATGGGGTGTAGATGTGAAGGCAGCTACACAGAAAGGGAGGGGCAGATGGTGAATAAGAAGATAACAGTGTTGATGATGATGATGATGATGATGATGATGATGAATTTGCTCAAAAGAAAACTAACAAAAATATATTTTGAAAAAAATGATAATGGATAAACCATTAGAAAAAAAATAAGTACGAAAAAGAAATTTTAAAAATCGTCAACAATGTCTACTTTTCGTCTCGCTCTAAGGGAAACAACTGCAATAGAGTACCTCTGCAACACTAACATAAAGTTAAATCCCTTACGAGCTGTTGAAGCAAATTCATTTATTTATGATCTTGTCCCAGCCACGTATGCCGCTCCCGGGTGCTGGTGAATAACCAATATTCAAGAAAAAAAAAAAAAAAAAAAAAAAAAAAGAAAGAAAAAAAGGAGAAAAAGAGGGGAAGGGGGTTGGGGGTGAGGAAGAGATCGGTGTGTGGTCTATTCAAAATGATAGCCAGCAACGTTATTTGTTATTTATTTGTTAGTTGTATTTCTTTTTATCACAACAGATTTCTCTGTGTGAAATTCGGGCTGCTCTCCCCAGGGAGAGCGCGTCGCTACACTACAGTGGGCTGCTTATGATGATTTACAATTACAGATATAAAGTCAAGTGAATAGATTTAAGCTTGTAGATAAAAAGAAAACGAATCATTGTAAAATTGAATGAACGGGCTAATGAATGAATGAGGTAATCAGTGAATCAATGAATGAATGAACGAATAATAACATAAATGAGTACAACTGCTACGGATACTACTACAGCTGCTTCTACTACTATTGTTATTACTACTACTGCAGCTACTGCTACTACCGCTAGTACTACTTCTACCACTGCTGCTGTTTCTACTCCTAAATTTATACGACTACTACTGCCGCTGCCTCCGATGCTGCTGCTAATACGACTACCACTAGTACAACCATAACTACTGCTGCTGCCACTGCTGCCACTACATTTGTACTACTCGTACATGTATACTGCTACTACTACTACTACTACTACTATTGCATGCTGCTGCTGACAGTTACCAAACTACCACTAGTAATCCCACGACTTGACGACTCCGCCTCTCCATCTCCCTCACACCCAGACGTTGACACTGACCCCGTCCCGTGTG
Organism: Babylonia areolata; assembly: GCF_041734735.1. Classification (NCBI taxonomy): domain Eukaryota; kingdom Metazoa; phylum Mollusca; class Gastropoda; order Neogastropoda; family Buccinidae; genus Babylonia; species Babylonia areolata. The sequence goes on from NC_134883.1 coordinate 31,386,359, forward strand.
TGTGTGTGTGTGTGTGTGTGTGTGTGTTGTGTTGTGTTGTCCCGCACAGCCCTGGTTCACCACGAGGACGGCAACGTGTCCAGCGAGGAGGAGGTCAACCACAGCCGACGGCCGGCATCCCTGTGGTCACACCCCGCCCCTCCTCCCCACTCCCACCATCTCCACCCCCCCAGGTCACAGCGGCAGCACCCCTCGACGAGGCCCGACGAGGGCAGGAAAGGGGTGAGGGAGGGGGAGGAGGAGGAGGAGCAGAGGGTGGGGGTGAGGGGGGAGGAGGATGAGGAGGACGTGCGCATGCACGGGACCTGGCCTTCCGACACGGACGAGGAGGAGGAGGTGAGGGCAAAGGGCGAGGCAAGCACAGCGGCGGCAAGGCGGGGAGCGGCGGGGGGCCCACCACTTCCAAAGGCGTCAGTGAAGCCAGAGAAGACGACAGGTCCGCAAACCTTGAAGACAAAGCCCAGGAGCGTACCCAGCCAACCACAGCACCAGCTTGTGAACCGGACCACACCCCAACCTCCCTCTCCAACAGCGAGTGTTCCCCAGGCCACGGGACCTGCCCTTCCGCGGGCACTTTGGACGTGGCCAGCGGAGCGGGCAGTGGCTGTGAGGTGGTCAGCGAGACGGAGAGCCAGCTGGCTAGCGGCAGCAAGCGGAACTCCAGAACAGAGTCCAACTCTCCGGACAGCAGCAGCAGTCATTCGGACAGCCCCGCCAAGCACCCTCCACCTCCGGCACGCTCCAAGGCAGCAGACAACTCTCACGACCTCCTCCGTTCCGACCCTGCCGTCCGGTCTCCTCCCCTGGCCCATGAAGAAGACTTTGTGGACTTGAACCCATCCAGAAGTTCCCAAAAGGAATGCTTGTTGCCCCATTGAGAGCCCGCGCCAATCTGTGTGGATCTGGATATAAGTCCATCCACCACTTCCCCCAAATAAAGTGATTCATTTGTCCTGTGATACGTATACCCGTACGGGTTCTCGGCCCTTAAAATATCAGGGATGTGGACATTTCTTCCGTTGTCGATCAGAACTGAACATTGCCCTCGCCAGACAAGTGAAAAGATTCCAGTACAGCACCGTCTCCATGAAAAGATCCATTGAATATGGTAGACAGTTAATTTACTTCTCATTTTGTCAAATATACACTGCCATCATATATACTATTTTTTCGAACAAAACATTCCATTTTTGAATAAAAAGAACCACTTTTTTTTCTCATGTTTCCATGAAATAATTCACTTCACTTTTACACTTTTCTTTCGCCGTATTTTTTCTCCTATTCCGACAAATCTACTATAACAATGTATCCTGTTTTTGCAACTGATCGCATGTGTAACCAAAAAAAACCCCAAATAAGTGCAGCAAAAAATCATTCCATAAAAAAAACTAGAACCTGATATTTCCAATAATCACACTAAGTTTCATCATAAACGTATTGCAGCAAATATATCTAAAATATCTAAGAGAGAGAGAGAGAGAGAGAGAGAGAGAGAGAGAGAGAGAGAGACAGATTTTCACTGGTAAGTTTAGAAGTCTCACATACAGGTTTATTCTCGCTTTCTGTTTTCGGTTGATCATATAAAAGACTGCAACCTTCAATCTGTATTCAAAAATGTTCTTCTTTTGCTTCTTATTATCATTATTAGACAGTTATCACAGGGACAAACGCTGCCCATTGGAATTCTCTGTCAGTGACTTGAGGCTTCAAGCCCAATCTACTCTTTCGCCGCCATAAACGACGTTAGTCGACTAAACAGTGCACCGCCAAAAGCTACTTTAGTGGACATAACGGGGTCATAATTAAACGGAACATATTTCATATTGTAATAAAACTTGACAGCTGCAGCCATTTTCCAAAGCAACTGAACAATGACTAATCTTTGCCCCCTGATCCCTGACTGGTTCGAAATGAACAAGTCCAATATGTTGTTTTCACATGAACCAGAGCCTGTGACAAGGCTTCGAGTCTAAATTATTTGGCGCTGGGGGGTGTTTCACACACAGGAACGTGGGTGCAAAAGCGTGTTGAAACATTCCAAAGGGTAAACTTCTGAAACGACGACAGGGTAGATAATTCAACATTTCGACTCGCTATATATTGACATATTTTCTCCCCTGAATTCCAGAACATTGACGATGAAGAACAATAAAATAAAACAAATTAACAAACAACAATTAAAAAAGAAAGTATGAGACAAGAAAGAAGAAGAAGGAGGAGGAGGAGAGGAAGAGAGGAGGAGGAGGAGGAGAAGAAGACATAAGTTTCCTCACAATTTTCATTCAAAGCCAGCTGCAGACATTGGGAGCAGAAGTGGGAGGGTTGTGGAGGGTGTTGATAATGGTGGTTGATTTGGTTTATTTCGACACACTGCTGTAATGTTAGTATCAAACTCTGCTCAACCCAATCAAAATAAAGACCCGCACCCGCCCACCCCCACCACTCATTCCAAACAACAAACAAACAAACAAAAAACGCACTATATATATATATATATATAGAGAGAGAGAGAGAGAGAGAGAGAGAGATACCATGGATATGCTGCTGTGCCTTAGTGTTCTGGTGTGTCTGGGCTTTGAATATTCGTGCACAACAACACTGGAATGTCACCAATTTCCCTCAGCCGCTGGTCAAGGTACCCCTGTTGGCTTTTGCCTAACAGAACACGGTAGGTATGATTCTGTGTAACAAACGGTTGAGTTAGTTATATGGCTTACTCACACACAGTTGACTGACGGGCGTTATATTTTGCATGAAATTAATCATATACTTAAAATACATCTGACTGAAAGATCAAAGCGAAGGCTTCTTTAAAATCAGTTTTTGTGATGTTAGCTATGAAATTAAGCATATGCTTTAACTCTTTCACCGCCAGTCAATTTGGAGTACAAAATTCCCTTGTGGTATAAACACAGAAAAGACAGTGGCTAAGAATAGCTGGGGATTCCCCATGTGATGTATAGAAAATATGGCCTATCCTACCACCGAACATTAAGAGAAGTTGGTTCATGGATAACAGACCAATGAATGGTCACCTTTCAGTGACATGGGTCCTCTTCCACGCCTGTGCATAAATGCGAGCTTAGCGGTGAAAGGGTTAAATCAAGTTACGAACGTTCATTGTGAGTACAGTTTATTCTCTCCTTTACATAAGCTTCCTAATCTTGTTCGTTTATAGACTGTGTCATCTCATGCTGGTTAACTTAACCCTTTAGACTGCTGATGAAGAGTATACTCGATCCTCTGTAGCCAGAAATAGAGCGAGCTCACAAGGGAGGGTGTTATGACTCACCATTCTTCATTTCATAAATTCTTCCCCTCTTGGAACTGTTTTGCTTTTGCTCATCAAAACTGATGATACCATACTTATGAACACAGAGAGAGGGAGAGAAGGAGAGAGGGAGGGAGAGGGACGGAGAGAGAGAGGTGGGGAGAGAGGGAGAGAGAGAGGAGAGAGAGAGAGAGAGAGAGAGAGAGAGAGAAAGAGAGAGAGGGAGAGAGAGGGAGAGAGAGAAAGGGAGAGAGAGAGGGGGAGAGAGAGAAAGAGAAAGAGAGGGAGAGAGAGAGAGACAGAGAGGGAGAGAGAGAGAGGCAAAGAGGGAGAGAGAGAGAGATGGGGAGAGAGAGAAAGAGAGAGAGACATACACACACACACACACACACACAAACAAACACACACACACACACACACACACACACACACACACACACTGCACTTGGAAGGGGCATGAGAATTTCAATAATCTGTGCATTTGTATATAGCTATTTCCATTTGGTGCCGTTCAAGTTATCTTTTCTTTTTTTTCATTCGTTTTCTTTGTTTGTTGTTTTCTTCTTTTTTTTTTTTTGTTGGACACGTTCTGCTGCCAAAAAGAAAAAGAAATCTCAGTTCTTAAGTTTTAACAATAAAGGTTGTGTATTGCATTGTGTATTTGTATTTCTTTTTATCACAACAGATTTCTCTGTGTGAAATTCGGGCTACTCTCCCCACGGAGAGAGCGTTGCTACACTACAGCGCCACCCTTTTTTAAAATATTTTTTCCTTCGTGCAGTTTTATTTGTTTTTCCCTATCGAAGTGGATTTTTCTACAGAATTTTTCAATGAACAAACCTTTTGTTGCCGTGGGTTCATTTACGTGCGCTAAGTGCATGCTGCACACGGGACCTCGGTTTGTCGTCTCATCCGAATGACTAGCGTCCAGACCACCACTCAAGGTCTAGTGGAAGGGGAGAAAATATCGGCGCTGAGCCGTGATTCGAACCAGGGCGCTCAGAATCTCTCGCTTCCTAGGCGGACGCGTTACCTCTAGGCCATCACTCCACTCCATTGTACTGGAATTCAAGCCATTTTGACTCTGTTCCCCAATGCCCAGCCCAAGGGGTTAAGATAAAAAAAACAACAACAACAAACAAACAATATTATAACAGCATTCTCATGGCAGTAAATCAAATACTTTTAATGATTCAAAGCAGATCTTCATCAACATCACATATTAAACCACCCACAAAAACAAACTCGCTTGTTTGTTGCTGTCACAATCGAATCATATCAATAATTATCTTTGGACGCATCAGAAAGCTGTTGTCGTCATACAAGGTACCAAACGTATTTCTGCACTTCAACTAATTAATAAAACGCTCTGAGCCAATTTAAGAAATGTCTCCCCAAAAATCTGACGCTTCACACACACACACACACACACACACACACACACACACACACACACACACACACGTCTATGTATGTATATATGTATGTACGTATGTATGTATATCAAGAGAGAGAGAGAGAGAGAGAGAGAGAGAGAGAGAGAGAGATTTCTTATAGATATTACGCTACAGAACGCATAACCAAATGCAAAATAGGAACGCCGATGACTAACTGTGAAATGAAATCTGACGCTCCACACACACACACACAGACACAGACACACACGTATATGTATGCATGTATGTATGTATATCAAGAGAGAGAGAGAGAGAAATTTCTTATAGATATTACGCTACAGAACGCACAACCCAACGCAAAATAGGAACGCTGATGACTAACTGTGAAATGAACGGAGTTCCACTGTACAAATCCATCAATCTGAACTAGGCCTGGGGGGAAATTTCAATCCTTATTCATTCTTTTTCTACTTCCACAGCTTCTATCCAACGGACATCTGCCACAAGGAATATTATCCTCAGCAATCAGTCTCATCCACACAGTTCGTTCGTCTCACATGACCATTAGGATTTTCTGTCACGTCCACCCCACCCCAATACGCACACACACACATGAATATGCACAGCTCACGATTCAGCCACACTCACTACGTGCAAAACATATTTTTAGATTCATAACAGGTATTCTAAATATACAGATAACATTTCTCGTTCCTCCTTTCTGGTCACAGGCACTCGTTACTCACTCTGTCACCCACCCCCCACCCCCATCCCCTCTTGTCTAAAGGGCCTTAACGCTGAATGTACAATAAAATAGTGTCAGTGTCAGTCTCTCTCTCTCTCTCACTCACTCTGTGTGTGTGTGTGTGTGTGTGTGTGTGTGTGTGTGTGTGTTGCAAATTCAACAACGTTTTGCAATGATATATGATAACATCTTTAAAGCCATGTTGTTGTTGTTTTCACTTAAATTGTTATCAATAATTTTCAAAACATGAACCTGTGTTACAAGATTGTTTCGGTTACATATATATATATATATATATATATATATATATATATATATATATATAGAGAGAGAGAGAGAGAGAGAGAGAGAGAGAGATACATATATATATATATGAAATTATGGTGCTTAGAGCCTCGCCGACCACTAAGGCCATCTCAAGGCTATCGCCATGTTAATAACTACTACAAGGGTAAAAAAAAACAATTAAAACGAGTCACCACTTCAAACTTTCCACTCAAAGTTTAAAAAACTTCCATAGTTTAAAACCTTCAAATCTGATTAAAAATGTTCACTTCTTTCAAGGAGTCCATCAGCGCCCACGGAGGGACATCACGAAACAGTCTTCAAAGAAACCGCTGTGAAATGTCTGTGTCTAACGTCATGCAGATCCCATAGTCAAGGAGCACGTGTTTCACGGTGAGAGGCTCATCACAGGGAATACATTGAGGGGCCTCTTCTCCCTTCAACAAGTAAGAATGGGTAAAAAAAAAAAAAAAGAAAAAAAAAAAAGTGTGCCCCCCATGCAGTCTGCACAGCACAGACTCCTCCTTTCGGTTCTTCACCCCTGAAAGGAGGGTCTCTTTTAGGTCTGGACGGATCTGGAAGAGCTTGTTGTCCGTCTCGGTGTTCCACTCCTCTTGTCAAAGATCCTTAACATAAGTGTTCACCTTCTGCTTCATGTCTGTGTATGGTAGAAAGGATCGCGATAATTCTTTCTTTGCAGCGTTCTTGGCCAGCAGGCCTGCCCTTTCGTTACAACGAATGCCAACATGTCCAGGAACCCAGGCCAACACAACCTAGTATCCTTTCTTCTTTACAGAGTAAAAGCTTCGTAGAATTCCAGCAGTTTGGGATGAGTAAGATTCCTGCAGGCGATCGCCTCCAGGGCTGACAAGGAGTCGGAAAAGATCATGAATCTCTTTTGTTTTGAAGAGAGAACCATTTTTACCGCCAGAACCAGTGCGGTCAGTTCCGCAGTGTACACTGAGCTGTCAGACAGGATGTGTTCCGTTGAGGGCCGGTCAGGAAAGGCTGGACAGAACGCAGATGCAGCAATTCCGTCCTCTGACTTGGAACCGTCAGTGAAGATTCTTTGGAAAGTGGGAAATTTGTGGCAGAGTTCTGAAAAGTAAGTTCTGAAGGCCAGTGAACTGGTGGAGTCTTTACGGTACGAGGCCAGATCGAATTGGACCTCAGGTGTTCTAAAGGTCCACGGAGGGCTGTCAGGGAACTTGGAGAAGTCTGAGACACGCCACCAACATCCAGATCGGCATTTTCTATGTGCGGCTGAATGATGAGTCCAAGAGGAGGTATGCAGCTTGGGTTGTCTTTAAATTTCTTGTTGAAGGGGTTGTTGAATACAACATTGTAAGCAGGGTTTGTAGGTTCAGAAAACAGTTTCAAGTAATAGTTTAAGGTCAGCTTCAGTCTGCGGTTGGAGAGAGGCGGTTCATACATGCTGTGCACAGGGGTGGTGCGGAACGCACCTAAGCTGAGACGGAGCCCTTGGTGGTGTATAGGGTCCAGCAGTTTCAGGTAAGACGAGCCGTATACTACACTTCCGTAATCCAGTTTGGACCGGACCAGGGCTCTGTATAGGTGCAAGAGAGTTCTCTTATCAGCACCCCAGTCCGTGTGTGCCACAACTCGGATGATGTTCAGGGCTTTTTGACAAGATATTTTCAGCTGTTTAATATGGCTGAGGAAGTTCAGCTTCTGATCAAAAACGACCCTTAAAAATTTAGCTTCCTTAACCGCCGGCATGGAGGATTTTCCCAGACGGATTTCAGGGTCCGGATAGAATTGGTGAAAGTTATGAAAATTAATACACTCAGTTTTGGAGGACGAAAAGGTGAAATCATTCTCCTCTGCCCAACACTGAATTTTGTCCACGCAGAGCTGAAGCCGCCGCTGGATGCTGGCATACGTGCTGCCAGTTGCATACAGGGCGAAATCGTCCACGAACAGCGAGCTGTCCGATCCCTTCTGAACCGACTGAACGATATCGTTAATTTTGATGCTGAAGAGAGCCGGCGACAGAATGCTCCCTTGCGGAACACGCAGCTTCTGCTCGTGAATGTCGGACAGGGTGGTGCCGACCCTCACCTGGAATTGTCTGTCCTGCAAGAAGTTGTGGATGAACTGGGGTAGGTGTCCTCGGAAGCCGAGCTTGTGCAGGTCCGAGAGGATTCCAAATTTCCAGGTGGTATCGTAAACTTTCTCCAAGTCAAAAAATATGGCCACCACATGCTGTTTGCTTACAAAGGCATTTCTTACAGTGGTTTCCAGACGAACCAGATGGTCAACGGTAGATCGATGTTTGCGGATACCACACTGTTCTTTCGCCAGAAGGCCGTCGGTCTTTAGTTTCCACATCAGTCTACCGTTGACCATCTTCTCCATCAGTTTGCAGATGCAGCTGGTCAGTGCCATTGGGCGGTAGCTGGAGGGGTTCGAGGGGTCTTTTCCCGGTTTTGGCACCGGGATTATGAGGGCTTTCCGCCAGGAGGGTGGAAAAAAAGCCTGTAATCCAGATGTGGTTGTAAACTTTGAGCAGGGTGTCCAGACAGGTTTCGGGAAGATGTTTTAAAAGTTTATAATGGACCTCTTCCATTCCTGGAGGGAATCCGTGCAGGTCTGAAGGGCAGATTTTAGTTCATTCATAGTGAAAGGAAGGTTGTAGCTCTCTGTGTTGTCGGAAGAGAAGTTGCAGATTTTTTCTTTCATGTTTTTGGTTTTGATAAACCAAACAGATTTGTTGGCAGATCTAGAGTTCAGTTCGATTGTGGAGGCAAGGAAATTAGCAACTGCTTTCTTCTCTGTGACCAGAGTGTCGGAGAGTTTAAGATGGTGAAAAGTTGGGCAGACGTTATTTTTTTTTTAAACCCTCCACACTTTCTTCTTGGGTGTGTTGGAGGTTAAGAAAAAGCAAAAATCTCTCCATGATTTTCTCTGGCTCTTTTTAAAAACATACCTGGCTTTCGCCCTCAGCTGTTGATGGGTTTGAACGAGATCAGTCTCTGGTCTCCGAAAGACGCGTCGTTGCGCTCTCTTCCAGCGTTGAACCAGGGCGTTCTTGGCATCTGAGGCTTGGAGGTAGACGATGGGACTGCTGCTTTGGCGCAATCTAATATGATCCATGTCAAAGTGTCAGCAGGATCCTTGCCTTGTAAGACTGTTTCTTCCTGCAGCTCTGCTCTTAACTTTGTGGTAAAAATTCCCCCAGTCGGCTTTGTCATAGTTCAGGCGGTCAGGCAGAGAGTCACCTTCCCCATCTGTGGGGCGGAGGACGACAGGAAAGTGGTCACTCCCGTGCAGATCGTCGTGCACTTTCCACTCGTAGTCCAGGACCAACGATGGATCACAGACCGACAGATCTAAACACGAGAGCTTTCCAGAGGACAGATGAAAGTAAGTGGGTGACTTGTCGTTAAGACAGCACAGGTCCATATCAGAAAGAAGGTTTTCCAAAGAAGACCTCGGGCTGATGTCACCTCACTTCCCCAGAGCAGGGAGTGGCCATTGAAGTCGCCCAACAGTAAAAACGGTCATGGGAGCTGGTCGACAAGGTTCATGAGGTCCTGCCTCAGAACACAGACGGACGGAGGAAGATACAGAGAACAGACAGTGATTGTTTTCTTAAGTGTGACTCTGACTGCCACCTCCTGTAAAGGGGTGCTTAAAGGAACTGTACTGTATAAAACGGACTTACGTATAAAAGGAGCGACACCTCCCGTCAATCCCTCTTGCTTCGGTTGAGCGGGTTTAAAAATGGAGTTAAAACCAGAGAGAGACAAAAACTTGCCATCTCTTTGCAGAGTCTCTTGCAGTGCCAGCACTGAAGGACGACAAAGCAGCTGGAGTTCCTCGAGATTGGCGTAAAACCCACGGATGTTCCAATGAATTACCGCCATTAAAAAGGTTAAAAACAAAGCAGCAACCTAATCCATCGCTACCTCCTGCTCCTCTGCTTGCAGTGGCTCAAGGTCGGCCAAGACCGCATATCTATTTTTGGTACCTAAAATCCTGTCCGATTGCGACCAAGCTGGAATATCCACCACCTCGGCTCTCCCTGACCCCGCCGAGGCCGCAACCCTCCTCTCCTTGGGTTTTGGAGGTACGGGGGATTTCTGGGCACTCCCACCACCCCGAGGGGCAGGCAGACGAGAGGCGCGACGAGGGGGGACCGGGGGGGTGGCGGGGGGGGAGGGACGGGAGGCGGACGCCCGAGGCCCTCCGCCCCTGCCCAGCAGCCCCTGAGGACCGTCGTACAGGATGGGACGGGATGGATACAGTGCCTCCACCCAAGGCCAATGGTTTTACTAAGGTAGGTAAGTCGTCCATCTGTGTCCCTGTGGACGTCGTCTGGATCGCAACGGCCACCATCCTGGGTCTGCCGACACAAGCGTAAGACGCCTTAGGCAATGCAGCCTACACTTGTTTACGGGCCTCAAAGAACGATATTTTCTTCTCCGTCTTCATCTTCTGGATTTCTTTTTCTTTTTTTTCCAGGTAGGGCAGTCTTTAGATGAAGACGGGTGGCCGCCTCTGCAGTTCACACAACGGGCTGGACTGACGCATTCGCCCTGGTGCGCCACCTTTGAACAGGTGCCACACGCCTCTTCCTCCTTGCAGCGGTCCCGCACGTGTCCGAATTTCTGGCACTTGAAACACCGTAGAGGGGACATTCGGGCAGCAGAAGGTGAGGAAGAATGTATTTGTCGGGACTCTGTCTGACCCCTTCCTTACTGTCACCCTGTAAACATCCGTCACTCCCTGAGAGGACAGCTCGCACTTAATCTCTGCCTCAGATACTCCTCTCAATTCAGGGCATCTGATGACCGCCTTCGAGCAGTTCAGTCCTTTGTGAGGGGAAACCTTCACCACCCTATCCACAAAAGTGGCCACTTTAAGCAGAAGCTGTGTCTGCCTTTTTGACGCTGTCTCTACCAGAAACGCTCCGCTTCTCAACCTCTTGACAGACTTCAGTGAGCCTGCTAGACACTGGAAGCCCTTCTGGATGGCGAAGGGGCTGAGAGCCGACAAGGGCTTGTCATCATCAGTGCCCTCCACCACAAGCCACGACGGCCAATATCCAGAGGTCTCACCAACCTCCAAATCAGAGTCCGAATCATCAGTTCCTGGTCTCCTCCTTTTCCCAAGTTTAGGGGGGTGTAATTGGTTAGAAGCCATGGGTTTTTTTTTAAATCGTAAATTCATCCCTCCCTTACCCACCCACCATGGGGTCCAACTTAGGGGCCAGGGTAAAGGGAACACCAGCTTGACCCCTTCCAGGTTTCGCGAGGGACATACGACCAACAGTCTAGCTCCAACGCGTTCCCCCCCGATCATGCCCAGCTCCCGGGGACAGAGAACCGAGCACTATGGGGGTTATCATCGTTAGCCTCCAATCTGCCAGTCTTGACCCAGCCCCACGAAGGGGTAGCCCATTGACACACACGGGCCAGTGTGTGCCGCCAGGAGAGGTCCGAGCCAAAGGGACGTGTTGAGAGCAGCGTGCTCTCTCAATTCCCAGGATCTCATTCCCCTCCATCACAGGTCGCACCGCACGGCAAACACGGCGGGCCTGGAGTAGGCCGCAGAGAAAAAAGAATGTGGAAAAGAAGGCTTGATGGGGAGCTGAGGACAGAAAAGAGGCGGTAAAAAAAGAATAGAGAATAGCAAAAGGGACAGTGGGTCACTTTTAGTTTGGGCCTCACTCACGACCTGTTCGGCATGGAAAGCCCTATCAGGGGCATCAGTACAAAAAACAACAACAACAACAAACAAACAAAAAAAACCCCCACTTATTCAGCCTGAACAGCTGCAATGGCTATGTAGGCTGTCAATTAAGACCTGAGACTAGAGCAGTAAACCCCCAGAAGCACTGATGCCCCCGCCGACATAGCTCGCTCGATCACTGGCCACTAAGCCTCCCGACCACGACAAGGTAGTGACCCCCCGGGAGGACATATATATATATATATATATATATATATATATATATATATATATATATATATGTGTGTGTGTGTGTGTGTGTGTGTGTGTGTGTGTGTTCCAAGTGGCAAATTGTACCGTGACAGACGTTTGCCGCGAGACTCCAAAATAATTCTTTTTATCTTTTCTCCCGTCAAGCGGGCGCTTTCTCCTCCATGTAACAAATCATGCCATGACACATTTTTGACGTTGAAGGGAGTTATTTTAGCCGGAGTTGCTCTACCGCAATCTGCAGTCTCCCTTTGACGTCAGTCAGTGCAGGAACAACATTTTGGTGATTTTCATTTGGAAATCTAAGACAAACCAACAACACAAAAACACAAGGTCAGTGGAAGAGAGAGAGAGAGAGAGAGAGAGAGAGAGAGAGAGAGAGTCCAGATGGTATAATGTTCATAAGTTATCCAACTCCTAACATAGTCAACAATAACAGACAGTATTCAAGAAAATTTACCTTTTTGCTTGGACTCTGAATTATAAAATCCTTTTTTTTTTAAAGTTCACACACACACACACACACACACACACACACACACACACACACACACACACACGTTGTTTTGTTTGTTTTGTTTTGGTTTTTTTTGTTTTGTTTTTTGACAATGTACATAAACATAGTGCTAAACGATACAGATGCAACGCGTCACATTAGAATGACGCGTGAACAAAAAAAACAAAGATATAACATACACAGGCTGTATACTGCAGAATGGAATATCCACAATGAACATAGTCAACAATAAAAGACAGTATTCAAGAATATTTACCTTTTTGCTTGGACTCTGAATTATATAATCCATTTTATTTAAGTTCACACACACACACACACACACACACACACACACACACACACACACACACACACGTTGTTTGTTTTTGTTTTTGTTTTGTTTTGTTTTTTTGACAATGTACATAAACATAGTGCTAAACGATACAGATGCAACGCGTCACATTAGAATGACGCGTGTACAAAAAAAAACAAACAAAGATATGACAAACACAGGCTGTATACTGCAGAATGGAATATCCACAACTAAAAACAGTCAGATCTTGAATTTGCTGAAATCGTGGACAACAGCATGGGGTCGATTTCATAAACGATGGAAGACAGAGTCTTTAGAACATAAAGGGACATTATTCCCCGGACGTATTATTAAAGAAAAGATACCGAATTCATCAGCTTGCTATGCAAGATTAATAACGTTGGATATCTGGAAGTGTACCACAGATATGGAAGACATCAATAGTTGTACCAGTTTTAAAAGCAGGAAAACCTAAACGTAATAAACATAGCTATAGGCCTATTGCTTTGACCTCGCATGTCAGTAAATTAATGGAAAAAATAGTCCTGTTGAGAATAATAACTTACTGTAAAAAATACAATATCATTCCAGTGAACCAGGCTGGCTTTAGAAAAGAAAGATCAACGGTCGAACACCTAGTAAAGATTACAACTCAAATAAAACGTCCGCAGAAAAAGTGTCCTAGCAACGTTTTTTGACGTAAAAAAAGCCTACGGTCAGGTTTGGCACAAACGTCTGTTATACAAACTGAAATCAGTTGGAATATCTGGTAATTTTTATGGGTATTTAAAAAGCTTTTTATCTAATAGAATTATTCAAACAAGGGTGGGAACGCATTATTCTTTGCCACATAAACTTGACATGGGAATTCCACAGGCTCAAGTTATAGCCCCTGTTCTCTTTAATACTCTTATTCCGATCTCCCAAAGGCATTGTCAAGTGTGTAGTTTTAGTACAGTATGCTGATGATACATGTATGTGGATGGGTGGCAATCTAAGAAAGTCAACCCCACAAAGAGCACAGAATTACATATGTCGTTTGTATCAATCTGATCTTGATAACCTTGGTAACTATATGTTTGAAAATGGTCTAGCTTTGTCGACTGAAAAAACATGTATGATGTTGTTTAATTCAGGTGGTAACCTGTCTAGCATACCCCATTTTTAAATCACTTGTGACGTCATTGATTATAAACAGGTGGTGAAGCTTTTAGGTGTTTATCTCACTTCAAAGCTGACATGGAACATTCACTTTGATTACATCTTAACAAAGGCAAGGAAAAGTATCAATCTTATGAAAATTATAAGCCGCTTACCCTGGGGAATGGATACAAAAACACTGATTCAATTTTCCATAGCCCTTGTAAGATCTAAGATAGCTTATGCACAAGAAATATTTTTCAGTGCACCTAAATATCTGTTACAAAAGATTCAAAGTGTAGATTGTAAGGATATCAAAATTGCCCTCGGAGTACCATCTCATGCATCCAACCAGGAAACATACAAAACAGCCGGAATCCTTCCCTTAAATGAACATCGTGAGTTAGCAACAGCAAAAGTCGCTGTGAGATACACTTCAATGACAAAAATTAATTGCTGATGAACTGACAGTAAGATCTGACATTGATTTTCCTAAAAGAGCTAAATCCATTTCATCACAAGAAACAAGTGCAACTTACGTTTCAAATTTGTTAAAAGAATCTGATGTTAACATGAAAGAGCTGCAAAACCACATCCTTTTCGGGAAATGTTGAAAGCAGATTTTGACAACAGTTATTCTGAAACAAAAAAGGAAGAAAACATTAATATCACGACAAGTCCTGCCAGAATTCATATAGCAGAAAAATATCAGAATCATTTCCATATATCTACAGATGTATCTGTTCTTGATGACAAAAATGCTGGTGCGGCTTTCTATATTCCTGCCTTTAAAGTTGAAAAATCTTACTTTATTGCAAAACATCTTTCCATATTCATTGCTGAGCTAATTGCTATTATACAAGCTCTGAACTACTTAGTGAGCTATCAAAACGTTTTCTCGAAAATAGCATTCTTTGTTGATTCCAAATAAGTACTTTATGCTCTAGAATTATTTAGCCTTGAAACAAGACCTGACTTAGTTATTGAGGCAAATCATTTGGTACATTGTTTAAAGATTAAAGGGACTGAGGTCAGTTTCTTTTGGGTTCCTTGTCATATGCGCATTCTTGGCAAAGAAACTGCTAATAAAGCAGTTAAAAGGAGCACAAGATTCAGAAAAATCGAGAAAAACACATGTCCGTCTTTCCGTCAAAGAGGCATATACTTTATTAGAAAAATCAGCATGGGGTCGATTTCATAACCAATGGAAGGAAACGTGTTGTTTTTGTTTTGCTTTTTAAATGTAAAGGGACATTATTCCCCGAGAATATTATTAAAGAAAAGATACCGAATCCATCAGCTTGCTATACAAGATTAATAACCTCTGCTTTTTTCCTTATAAAACTTGATGCGCTGAAGACAAAGTATAGTAAAAATGTTACATGCATCTGTGGTAAGCAGTTCAGCTTGCATCATTGTTTGTTTCAATGTCAGCTGTTACGTACCTTCTTGCCCAAATATTTCAAAGAGAACAACTACTCTGCAGATGATTTTTCGAAAGTTATTTCTGACGAGCTTCTTATGGTCGAACTTTCACATGCATTAGTTCATAGCCCTATTTCTACATTCCTTTAATGTTCTTCAGAATAGTGTCAGTTTCAGTTTCAGTAGCTCAAGGAGGCGTCACTGCGTTCGGACAAATCCATATACGCTACACCACATCTGCCAACCAGATGCCTGACCAGCAGCGTAACCCAACGCGCTTAGTCAGGCCTTGAGGAAAAAAAAAGAAAAAGAAAAAAAGAGAGGTGAATAAATGATAGATAAGCTTACACAAAGAAATAAATAAATAATAACTATAATGTAAAAAATAAAAAAAAATAAAAACAACAACAACAACAACAAAAACCCCAACAAAACAATGATGATAAATAAGCAAATAGATGTAAAACATGAAGACACACATTCACATATACACCCACACATGCATAACAGATATGCACCGAACATGCAGTTTCAGAGATATGAAAGCACAGTCAAATACATATAAACGTACATGAGCTCCAACACACACACACACACCACACACATTACCCTGCACCTCATCTACCCCCCTCCTCCACACACTCATTTCTAGTCTACGTATCACAGCTTCCACGGCCCACACACACATAGTGTCAATGGTTTCTGATTATTATTATCATTATTGAACTGTTACTGTTAAATGTTAGGTGTGCATTTTTTGGTAGATTTCTATCTTTTCTGTTTTCCTCTTCCCTCTCCCCCTCCCCACCCCCTGCCCCCCATCCCCTGTTTTGGGTTTGGTTGTTTTTTTGTTTTGTTTTTTTAATCGTCTAATATCACTGATCACTATCAGACGTTATACTAGACGTTAAACTAGGTCAGGTATCTGTTCCTTTTTGTTGTTGTTGATGTTGTTTTTATGTGGTGCAGCGTATATGGATTAGTCCACATGCTTCGACACTCCCTGTTGAAACTATAACTATTTCCTCTTTTGTTCCAAACTCTGGTTTAATTTTTTTAATCTGTCAAAGTAGGAAGCAACCAACAGCAATACTTTCTTAACAGGTCAGCGTCGAAACAATACCATGGTAACTGGCAGCGGTATGTGCGGTTGACGGGTGGTGTACAAATTATAGAGTCTCGAAACGCATTCCTAATGGTAATCAACGTTCTAACATTAGTTTCTCTACCGCTGGTGGTGGAAGAAGTCCGCACATACACACAC